>NC_088232.1:49152715-49237715 GCF_036934945.1 Oncorhynchus masou masou
TGAACAGGCTAGTAATAGGAGCTGCAAAAATTGCGGCGGATAATTTTAGAAAGAGGGGTGCCAGATTGTCTAGCCCATCTGATTTGTAGGGGTCTAGATTTTGCAGCTCTTTCATTACATCAGCTATCTGGATTTTGGTGAAGGAGAAATGGGGGAAGCTTGGGTGAGTTGCTGTGGATGGTATATTCACATATTCACAGGACACACACACACACACATAACACACACACTCACAGGACACACACACGGACAAACACTCACAGGACACACACACACATCAGACAGGTATTACTACTCCTTCAGATAGGGTTGAAATCACAGGAGGTTGGTGGCACATTAATTGGGGAGGACGTACTCGTGGTAATGGCTGGAGCGGAGTGGAATGGTATCAAATAAATCAAACACATGGTTTGTCAGCGCGGGGATTTGATCCAGCAACCTTTTGGTTACTGGCCCAATGCTCCTACATTCAGAGGGGTTTGGGTTAAATGTGGAAGACACGTTTCAGTGGAATGCATTCAGTTGTACAACTGACTAGGTATCCCCCCTTTCCCTTTCATGTGTTGGATGCCATTCCATTGACTCGGTTCCAGCCATTATTATAAGCCATCCTCCCCCTCAACAGCCTCCACTGGTGGAAATACAGCATTTTGAAACAACCATTTGAACATATTTTTAATCTTTATCGAATCAAGTCGAGCATTTTTTCAATGGAGAGAGCATTTTTAAGCATTTTAAAGAGTCTAAAGCATTTTCCTGTCTATAATGGGTGATTTTTAAAAGAAATATCCAAAATGTTTCCTCTCGCACAAACTTGTCTGACCTGTCGGCAACAGGCGGCATGACTTTGTAATGGACCAATGGCTGTGTGACAAAGTCAATGTTGCAAATGCCGTAAAGGCTGCCGTAGGCTGTCATTGACCACAGTACACTCAACAGGAAACCACAGTACACTCAACAGGAAACCAACAGTGAGTTAGGGTACTAAATTATACTATGTTTTGTGCTACTTCCTGAAAGACATTTGACTGATATCCTATGGGAGTTGAGACTAGTTCTGACTTTCTAAGAAGTATTTAGTTCAAATTATAATTCCACACTTAAGAGCATTTTTAAATGACAAATTCACCCTAAAATGAGAGATTGTCAATAGCTTTTATAACCTGTGCAATGATCTAAAATTGCTATGAGTTCAGACCTCTAAAAATAGCCTAACTTTTATGTAGATGAGTTAGATGACAACGTCACCAAAAATGATGCGCGCGCTTCTATGGGGCAGGAGTCTGTGGTGTTGTCGTTCTGGATGACCAGATTGTTAGCAACCATGACAAGGAACTGCTATGAGGAGAGGGGGGGGGGGGGGGGGTAAAAGTGACTTGTTTCATCTTGTTCTTGATATCATGTCTTGTTTTGACTGATGTCATATCTATGCTAATATGGCTGAAATATATTTGTTTTCAATAAACATTGGCGATGAAATAGTTGACATGTTGGCAACAGTGTAAGCCAACCACGTCTGTTTAGCCTCATAGTGGCACACGCGTTGGTTTTGTTGCTAAACAACCAACCCATCTTTGTTATGTTTTTATTTCCTGCTTCAGGTTTCTATAGTAATGTGTTAGTTGTTGGCCCCTCCCACTCTTCTTTGGTGATGGTGTAGTGTGCTCCTTCTCTCTGTGGGTGTGTGGTGTTGAGCAAGGCTGCCACCCAAGAGGGCAGTGTGGGTGGTGTTGAGCAAGGCTGCCACCCAAGAGGGCAGTGTGGGTGGTGTTGAACAAGGCTGCCACCCCAGAGGGCAGAGGAGAGTGTGGGTGTTGTTGAACAAGGCTGCCACCCACGAGGGTGATGTGTGTAGGTAGTGTTAGTGGTGGTGTCAGTTAAGAACAAATTCTTATTTTCAATGACAGCCTAGGAACGGTGGGTTAACTGCCTGTTCAGGGGCAGAACGACAGATTTGTACCTTGTCAGCTCGGGGATATGAACTTGCAACCTTTCGGTTACTAGTCCAACGCTCTAACAACTAGGCTACCTGCCACCCCAACACTCTAACCACTAGGCTACCTGCCTCCCCAACACTCTAACCACTAGGCTACCTGCCTCCCCAACACTCTAACCACTAGACTACCTGCCTCCCCAACACTCTAACCACTAGGCTACCTGCTTCCCCAACGCTCTAACCGCTAGGCTACCTGCCTCCCCAACGCTCTAACCGCTAGGCTACCTGCCTCCCCAACGCTCTAACCGCTAGGCTACCTGCCTCCCCAACGCTCTAACCGCTAGGCTACCTGCCTCCCCAACGCTCTAACCGCTAGGCTACCTGCCTCCCCAACGCTCTAACCGCTAGGCTACCTGCCTCCCCAACGCTCTAACCGCTAGGCTACCTGCCTCCCCAACGCTCTAACCACTAGGCTACCTGCCTCCCCAACGCTCTAACCACTAGGCTACCTGCCTCCCCAACGCTCTAACCGCTAGGCTACCTGCCTCCCCAACGCTCTAACCACTAGGCTACCTGCCTCCCCAACGCTCTAACCGCTAGGCTACCTGCCTCCCCAACGCTCTAACCACTAGGCTACCTGCCTCCCCAACGCTCTAACCACTAGGCTACCCGCCTCCCTACCTCCCCAACGCTCTAACCACTAGGCTACCTGCCTCTCCGGGTGCCTGGGTGATAATTGTGTTGGTGTGATGACGTGTGTCCCCTCTCTCTGTATGCAGGGCAGCGGTTCAGGGGCCAGTGGTGAGCCAGCACATGGGCCAGGAGGAGTCGGAGCTGTCCAATGACAGGGGATTGGACAGCAGCCAGACATACACCTCACACCCCCACCACCAGGGGGAGCTCTCATATCTGTCTGCAGGTCAGAACCATAGACATGACCATATTTGGGTATAAAGCGTGCCAGGTCACATAGGCCATTAGGATATATTTTATAAGGCTTAGCCTACCTGGCATCTACAAGAAATAATCATAAAAGTCACCTAATTGATTCCCCCTTGTTTTCATTAGAACAAGTGTCGCTATGTAGCTATCATTACATTTAGTATCAGAACGAAGTACCCCTCGCTGATCGCCATAACATGTTTCTGTAGATAGCCTATCAGGGTCCTGTTAAGTTACTCTCGGCATCCACAACCAGTTGATACTGGAGAGATCCTGACCCCAGTAAATACATAGCAGTTCAAGTAGGACTGTTGGAGACTAAATGTTAGTCGAACACAGTTGTGAGATATGGATCTGTAAGGCCTTATTAACCGTTGTCGTGTCGTATACAAGGTTTTCTCACCGGTGTGTGTGTGTGTGTGTGTGTGTGTGTGTGTGTGTGTGTGTGTGTGTGTGTGTGTGTGTGTGTGTGTGTGTGTGTGTGTGTGTGTGTGTGTGTGTGTGTGTGTGTCCTAGGAGAGACCAATAGTTTGAAGGGGTCCAGGTTCAGCACCAGACCCAGGGGAGAGGGCCCTGCGCCCCCCAGTAGTCCATCCCCCCGGGTACTAGAGCTAGCCAGAGCTAGCGTCAGTTCCTGCCCTGAGATGGGCGGACACGGGGTGAGCGAGAAACACACCCTCTGTTTCGTCATACATTTCACATAGAACATTTATTTGACTGATTTCGGTGTTTCGTCACAGATTTCGTCACAGATTTATTCCATGCTGTAGTTGCAGACACAATTTAGACTTGAACATTTGAATAAGACTGTTCTGTTTTCCCCTTATAGGAGGATAAAGAACCAAAAAAGATGTCTACAAAAGGTAGGTCTTTGTTTTAATGGACTTTTCCCGACCTTCCTTATTTAGATTATGTATTTACTATGTATTTCCCACATTATGTCACTGAGATTGTTTTGGTATGAACATAGTCTCTCTCTCTCTGTTCTCTCTCTCTCTCTCTGTCTCTCTGTTCTCTCTCTGTCTCTGTCTCTCTCTCTGTTCTCTCTCTGTCTCTGTCTCTCTGTTCTGTCTCTCTCTCTGTCTCTGTTCTCTCTCTCTCTCTGTTCTCTCTCTGTCTCTGTCTCTCTCTTTCTCTGTTCTCTCTCTCTATGTTCTCTCTCTCTCTGTTCTCTCTCTCTCTCTCTCTCTGTCTCTCGGTTCTGTGTCTCTGTCTCTCTGTTCTGTCTCTCTGTTCTGTCTCTGTTCTCTCTCTCTCTCTCTGTTCTGTCTCTGTTCTCTCTCTCTGTCTCTCTCTCTCTCTGTTCTCTCTCTGTCTCTGTCTCTCTCTCTATGTCTCTATGTCTCTCTCTCTATGTCTCTCTCTCTATGTCTCTGTCTCTCTCTCTGTCTCTCTCTCTGTCTCTCTCTCTTTCTTTCTCTCTCTCTCTGTCTCTCTATGTCTCTATCTCTGTCTCTCTCTTTCTCTCTGTCTCTCTCTTTCTCTCTGTGTCTCTCTCTCTGTTCTCTCTCTCTCTGTTCTCTCTCTCTCTCTGTTCTCTCTCTCTGTTCTCTCTCTCTCTCTCTCTGTTCCCCCCCCCCCAGGCAAGAGTACAGCGACGAGCAGGCGCCGTGTGTCGTGTCGTGAGCTGGTTCAGCCCGACTGTGACGGCTGGCTGTGGAAGAAGAGGAAGGAGAGCAGCGTGTTCATGACCCAGAAATGGCAGCGCTTCTGGTTCGTCCTCAAGGGCCCCACTCTCTACTGGTATACCAGCCAGCAGGTGAACACATTCATAATTACCTCATCGTTGCTCATAGAAATGGTCAAATCAAGCATTTTCTGGATAGATAGGATGCTGTACATGTCGGAGAGAGTTGGCACATGCATAAGAGGGAGCTAGGATAGTTGGAGAACCTCCAATCCCCCCACCACCACCACCAATCCCATCATCCAACAACAAAGGACAGGAAAAGGGATGATAAACATATGGACTCTGTGCCGTGAAAAGCTGAGCGCTCAGTTGGGAATCAGAAAGTTCTCTGTTGATACGATAACGTGTAACTTCAAATACAGCTTTTTTTTACGTAATCAGATCGTTTTCGCCTACAACGTCACAAATGTGCATCAGAGGATTGATAACCGAGCAAACTACCAAGCCAGCGAGGCAAGATAAAATATCCCAAATAGAGCTAGATAAACCCAGAAGAATAATATACTTGTTGATCGAAGCTATAGCCATCAGTCTGGTGATTTCGTGGTCATGACTCACTCACTGTTTAAGTTTGTCAAGGTCCAGACTCAGGGTGGCAGGTAGACTACTGGTTAAAGCATTGGACTAGTAACCGAAAGGTTGCAAGATCAAATCCCTGAGCTGACAAGGTAAATTAACCCACTGTTTCATTGAAAATAAGAATTTGTTCTTAACTGACTTGTCAAATTAAGTAAAGGTAAAATAAATAAATAAACTTGAGCTACAGAGCTTTTTGATGTAGGGATGCGCACACAACGCTCAACCATGATGGCTCTATACACAGACCTACTTTATCATAGGTTTACTTCTAGAACATGGTAACAGTGACAGAACAATGGTTGTTTGGGATGGTGCAACATTACAGACCATTCAGATAGGAATGCATTGTGTAAAACAGAACATTGTCCATCATGATGAATGGGGAACCATGGCGACTTGACAGAGGATCTGCTCACGTCAATGTACAGTTAAATTGCAATTATGTCATATGCTATTATATCATATTAGCATATCATTATGCATGTAATGTTATAGAGGCCCAATAATGACTCACAGTGATAGTGTTATTTGCATGTAGTTGTACAGTTCCGTTTTACCAGCCTAGACAGGATTCCACTGTGCAGTGTGATTTGTCATTCTCTCTGTCTTTTAGACCCTGTTTACTGTGATAAGTAGCCTGAGTGAACCAGAGATAACACTGTGCTTGTAGGGTTCAGTCTGGTTTAACCAGGCTATCATGGCAGCAGCGCACCAGTGTCCTCCCTGAGATTGGAAGGTTGGGGGTTCGATCCCCGACAGACTTTAAAAATGCTTGGCTCTCAGCATTATTTGGGGTTAAGGCACTGCGATAGACTTGCGTCCAGGGGGTGCACTTGTACATCAAGCTGCCTCACGCTACAGAAACAGGAAATAGGGTCCTACCCTGTGGCCCGTTTTGGCTCGGACAAGGCTACTTACTTACTATCATGGCAGCAGTAGTTGTGGTTGATTAACCTATTTATTTGTTTGTCGTTGCCAGGAGGAGAAAGCAGAGGGCCTGGTTCATATCTCCAGCTACAACATAGAGAGCGCAGGAGAACACAAGAGGAAGTAGTGAGTACCTTTGCCACATGAAGTGTCTAGAGGAAGTAGTGAGTACCTTTGCCACATAGTATCTAGTGTGATGAGATACAGTTGAAGTCGGAAGTTTACATATACTTAGGTTGGAGTCATTAAAACTAGTTTTTCAACCACTCCACAAATTTCTTGTTAACAAACTATAGTTTTGGCAAGTTGGTTAGGACATCTACTGTGTGCATGACACAAGTCATTTTTCCAACAATTGTTTACAGACAGATTATTTCACTTCTAATTCACTGTATCACAATTCCAGTGGGTCAGAAGTTTACATGCACTAAGTTGACTGTGCCCTTTAAACAGCTTGGGAAATTCCAGAAAATGATGTCATGGCTTTAGAAGCTTCTGATAGGCTAATTGACATCATTTGAGTCAATTGGAGGTGTACCTGCAGATGTATTTCAAGGCCTACCTTCAAACTCAGTGCCTCTTAGCTTGACATCATGGGAAAATCAAAAGAAATCAGTCAAGACCTCAGAATAAAATTGGAGACCTCCACAATCTGGTTCATCCTGGGTAGCAATTTCCAAACGCTTGAAGGTACCACGTTCATCTGTACAAGCAATAGTATGCAAGTATAAACACCATGGGCCCACGCAGCCGTCATACCGCTCAGGAAGGAGACGATTCTGTCTCCTAGAGATGAAAGTACTTTGGTGCGAAAAGTGCAAATCAATCCCGGAACAACAACAAAGGACCCTGTGAAGATGATGGAGGAAATAGGTACAAAAGTATCTTTATCCACAGTAAAATGAGTCCTATATAGACATAACCTGAAAGGCCACTCAGCAAGGAAGAAGCCACTGCTCCTAAACCTCCATAAAAAAAGCCAGACAATGGTTTGCAACTGCACATATGGGGACAAATATCATACTTGTTGGAGAAATGTCCTCATGTCTGATGAAACAGAAATAGAATTGTTTGGCCATAATGACCATCGTTATGTTTGGAGGAAAAAGTGGGAGGCTTGCAAGCCGAAGAACACCATCCCAACACCCCAACCGTGAAGCACAGGGGTGGCAGATTCATGTTGTGGGGATGCTTTGCTGCAGGAGGGACTGATGCACTTCACAAAATAGATGGCATCATGAGGTAAGAAAATTGTGGATATATTGAAACAACATCTCAAGACATCAGTCAGGAAGTTGAAGCTTGGTCGCAAATGGGTCTTCCAAATGGACAATGACCCCAAGCATACTTCCAAAGTTGTGGTAAAATGGCTTAAGGACAACAACGTCAAGGTATTGGAGTGGCCATCACAAAGCCCTGACCTCAATCCTATCTAAAATTTGTGGGCAGAGCTAAAAAAAAAGCGTGTGTGAGCAAGGAAACCTACAAACCTGACTCTTTTACACCAGCTCTGTCAGGAGGAATGGGCCAGAATTCACCCAACTTATTGTGGGAAGTACTGTAGTCTGGGTTCAAATAGCAATTTAATATCTCAGAACGCTCAACCCTGGAGCTAACTTAATCCTAACTGCCTATCTCTCTCTTCCCCGCTCTCTTTCTCTCCTCCGGTCTGTCTGTGTCTGTCTTTCTTTCTCTCTCCCCAGTGTCTTCCAAATGTGCCACCAGCGCTTCCAGACTTTCTTCTTTGCCGCCGAGAATGTCAATGACATGACCAAGTAGGTGTGACGAATTATGAACACATCTGGTTGAAACTGGTTCAGGGAATATAACCGAAACCCCCCCCCAAAAAAATGTTTAACAGAATCAGATCTGGGAATGAAAGTGATCTTTACTGTACCAGAACATAACCATTCTTTTTAAAGCATTGGAATCAGTTAAAAACGTTATTTTACATTCTGGGCATTTTTTTCTAGTCCCACAAAAAAACACAAATCAAATGTTATTGGTCACATACACATGGTTAGCAGATGTTAATGCGAGTGTAGTGAAATGTTTGTGCTTCTAGTTCCGACAGTGCAGGAATACCTAACAAGTAATCTAACAGTTTCACAACAACTACGTAATACACACAAATGTAAAAGGAAGAAGAATGTGTACATAGAAATATATGGATGAGCGATGGCCGAGCGGGTTGGGCAAGATGTAATAGATGGTATAAAATACTGTATATACATATGAGATGAGTAATGGAAGATATGTAAACATTATTAAACTGTTTTAAGTGACTAGTGATCCATTTATTAAATTGTCTAATGATTTGAGTGTGTATGTAGGCAGCAGCCTCTGTTTTAATGATGGCTGTTTAACAGTCTGATGGCCTTGAGATAGAAGCTGTTTTTTAGTCTCTCGGTCCCAGCTTTGATGCACCTATACTGACCTTGTCTCCTGGATGGTAGTGGGGTGAACAGGCAGTGGCTCGGGTGGTTGTTGTCCTTGATGATCTTTTTGGCCTTCCTGTGACATCGGGTGCTGTAGGTGTCCTGGAGGGCAGGTAGTTTGCCCCCGGTGATGCGTTGTGCAGACCGCACCACCCTCTGGAGAGCCTTGCGGTTGAGGGTGGTGAAGTTGCCGTACCAGGCGTTGATACAGCCCGACAGAATGCTCTCAATTGTGCATCTGTAAAGGTTTGTGAGGGTTTTAGGTGACAAGCGACATTTCTTCAGCATCCTGAGGTTGAAGATGCACTGTTGCGCCTTCTTCACCACACTGTCTGTGTGGGTAGACCATTTCAGTTTGTGATGTGTACCCTAAGGAACTTAACTTTCCACCTTCTCCACTACTGTCCCGTCGATGTGGATAGGGGGGGTGCTCCCTCTGCTGTTTCCTGAAGTCCACAATAATTTCCTTTGTTTTGTTGACGTTGAGTGAGAGATTGTTTTCCTGACACCACACTCCGAGTGCCTTCACCTCCTTCCTGTAGGCCGTCTCGTCGTTGTTGGTAATCAAGCCCACTACTGTTGTGTCATCTGCAAACTTGATGATTGAGTTGGAGGCGTGCATGGCCGCACAGTCGTGGGTGAACAGGGAGTACAGAAGAGGGCTGAGCACGCACTCAGTGTTGAGGATCAGCAAAGTGGAGATGTTGTTTCCTACCTTCACCACCTGGGGGCGGCACGTCAAAGTTCAGGACCCAATAGTACAGGGCAGGGTTGAGACCCAGGGACTCGAGCTTAGTGATGAGCGTGGAGGGTACTATGGTGTTGAATGCTGAGCTGTAGTCAATGTACAGCATTCTTACATAGGTATTTCTCTTGTCCAGATCGGATAGGGCAGTGTGATTGCGATTGCATCGCCTGTGGACCTGTTGGGGTGGCATTCAAACTGAAGTGGGTAGAGGTCCACCGATTTATGATTTTTCAACACCGATTTATTGGAGGACCAAAAAAAGCCGATACCGATTTAAACTTCCGATTAAAAAAATAAATATATATTAGATATATATGTGTGTGTGTGTGTGTGTGATAATGACAATTACAACAGTGGTGAATGAACAATATACACTTATTTTAAGTTAATATAATACTTAAATAAAATCTATATAGTCTCAAATAAATAATGAAATGTTCAATTTGATTTACATAATGGAAAAACACAGTGTTGGAGAAGGAAGTAAAAGTGCAATATGTGCCATATAAAAAAGCTAACGTTTAATTTCCTTGCTCAGAACATGAGAACATATGAAAGCTGGTGGTTCAATATTCCCAGTTAAGAAGTTTTAGGTTGTAGTTATTATAGGAATTATGACGCGTCGACTATTTCTCTCTATACCATTTGTATTTCATATACCTTTGACTATTGGATGTTCTTTTAGGCACTTTAGTGTTGCCAGCCTAATCGTGGGAGTTGATGGGCTTGAAGTCATTAACAGAGCTGTGCTTCAAGCATTGCTAAGAGCTGCTGGCATACGCTGTAAGTGCTGTTTGAATGGATGCTTACGAGCCTCCTGCTGCCTACCACATCTCAGCCAGACTGCTCTATCAAATATCAAATCATAGACTTAATTATAATATAATAGAAATACGAGCCTTTGGTCATTAATATGGTCAAATCCGTAAACTTTCATTTCAAAAACAAAACGTATATTCTTTCAGTGAAATACGGAACCGTATTAGGGTGGCAACCCTAAGACTAAATATTGCTGTTACATTGCACAACCTTCAATGTTATGTCATAATTATGTACAATTCTGGCAAATTAGTTCACAGTTCGCAAAGAGCCAAGCGGCCAAAACTGTTGCAAATAACGTAACTCTGCTTGCACTGAACGCAAGAGAAGTGACACAATTTCCCTAGTTAACATGAATTTCTTTTAACTAAATATGCAGGTTTAAAAATATATACTTCTGTGCATTGATTTTAAGAAAGGCAATGATGTTTATGTTTAGGTACATTTGTGGAAAGATTGTTCTTTTTTCGGCAATGCACTTTTGTTAAATCATCACCCGTTTGGCGAAGTTGAAGTAGGCTGTGATTCAGTGATGAATTAACAGGCACCGCATTGTGTGTTTATATACAACGCAGGACAAGCTAGTTAACCTAATAATATCATCAACCATGTGTAGTTAACTAGTGATTGTGAAGATTGATTGTTTTTTATAAGATAAGTTTAATGCTAGCTAGCAACTTACCTTGGCTCATTGCAGCCACAAGGTCCTTTTGACTCTGCACTCACATAACAGCTGGTCAGCCTGCCACGCAGTCTCCTCGTGGATTGCAATGTAATCGGCCATAATCGGCGACCAAAAAGGCCAATTACTGATTGTTATGAAAACTTGAAATCGGCCAAGCTGATTAATCGGTCGACCTCTAGTCTAGGGTGACAGGTAAGGTGGAGGTGATGTGATCCTTGACTAGTCTCTCAAAGCACTCCATGATGACAGAAGTGAGTGCTAAGGAGCAATAGTCATTTAGTTCAGTTACCGTTGCCACCTTGGGTACAGGAACAATGGTGGCCATCTTGGAGCATGCGGGGACAGCAGACTGGGATAGGGAGCGATTGAATATGTCCGTAAACACACCAGCCAGCTGGTCTGCGCTTGCACTGATTGCCAGCAGCCTAGCGAGTTTTAACACGTTTAAATGTCTTACTCACGTTGGCCACGGAGAAGGAGAGGGGGGCCCGCAGTCTTTGGTAGCGGGCCGCGTCGGTGGCGCTGTATTATCCTCAAAGCGGGCAAAGAAGGTGTTTAGTTTGTCTGGAAGCAAGACGTCAGTGTTCGTGACGTGGCTAGTTTTCTTTTTTGTAAGCCTGTAGACCCTGCCACATGCCTGTAGCCCCTTTGTCCCTGACATTTTGCTTGTTTGATTGCCTTGCGGAGGGAATAACTACATTGTTTACATTCGGCCATATTCCTAGTCATCTTTCCATGGTTGAATGCGGTGGTTCGTGCTTTCAGTGCGAATGCCACCATCTATCCACTGTTTCTGGTTAGGGTAGGTTAGAGTAGCAGTGGTCCAGTGTATTGCCCGCTTGCGTGCTACAGTCAATGTGCTGATACAATTTAGGTAGCCCTGTTCTCAAATTAGCTTTGTTAAAATCCCAATATCACAATAAATGCAGCATCAGGATATATGTTTTCCAGTTTACATAGAGTCCAGTGAAGTTCCTTGAGAGGGGGGGGGGGGATATACACAGCTGTGTCTATAATTGAAGAGAATTCTCTTGGCAGATAATGTGGTCAGCATTTGATTGTAAGGAATTCTAGGTCAGGTGACCAAAAGGACTTGAGTTCCTGTATGTTGTTATTACACCATGAGTCGTTAATCATGAAGCATACACCCCCGCCCTTCTTCTTCCCAGAGAGATGTTTATTTCTATCGGTGCGACACATGAAGAATCCCGGTGGCTGTACAGACTCCGACAACATATCCCGAGAGAGCCTTGTTTCCGTGTACAGAGAATGTTACAATCTCTGATGTCTCTCTGGAAGGCATCCCTTTCCCTAATTTCGTCCACCTTGTTGTCCAGAGTCTGGACATTGGCGAGTAATATACTCGGAAGCGGTGGGTGATGTGTACGCCTCCGAAGTCTGACCAGGAGCCCGCTCCGTCTACCCTTCTGCGGCGACGTTGTTTTGGGTCGGCCTCTGGGATTAGATCCAATGTCCTGGGTGGTGGCCCGAACAAAGGATCTGCTTCAGGAAAGTCGTATTTCTGGTTGTAATGTTGGTGAGTTGACGTCGCTTTTATATGTAGTAGTTATTCCCGGCTGTATGTAATAACACTTAAGAGTTTCTGGGCTAACAATGTAAGAAATAATACATTAAAAAAACAAAATACTGTATAGTTTCCTGAGGACTCGAAGCAAGGAGACCATCTCTGTCGGCGCCATCTTGCAACAAAGCACCTATGCAAAGCCCTCCCTCTGTCACTCAGAAACTTCTTCCAGTGTCTGCCTGCCAGCTGAAAAATGCTACGTTGGGGACTGCAGCTGTACCGCAGCCAGGCAAATTGGTGCTGTGACGTCGTTGTGGCAACAGCAAAACGCTATCTATCGACTTCTATTGACAATTCAAAGAGCCAATAGCGGATCCCCACCCGCAAAATTTCAGTTGCCTCTCGCACCCGACACTTCTCTTTCCATCACACATGTAAACAACTCAGTGAACTATAGTTTGCCCGTTCCATTGCTCTATCCACACTGCATGATTGGTGAAGGAATTTAATGTCAAGCTATATGTAAAAAAAAAATATGATTTTAAAATTTAAAAAGGAACAGAAAGGAATGATATAAATCAGTACTTTTTGGGGGGGGGTTCGAACCGGTTCAGAATTTTATTTAGCTGGTCGGAACAGTGGAGTGAAATGAAAAAAAAAAAAAATTGTTCTGTTCAGATTGGAAAATAACTTTGGGTTCCAACTCCTGGTTCCAATATACACTGCTAATACACACACATACACATACGCTGTTCTCTTCCCTACAGGTCTCCTGCATATTTCAATGATTAATTTAAGAAAGCCTGGCAGAAAATACACAACTGAAGATTCCCCATAGAAACGAGGACAGAGACGTCCCAGTGATTTGGAATATATTGGAACATTTTGATAGGATAATGTCTGTGGTTGTTTGACACCACACACCACGCACACACACCACATACCACACACACCATACACATACCACACACACACCATACACACACCATACACACACCACAGCTGTGTGATGGAGACAACACTCGACTGTATCTCTCCATTGCGGTCTCTGTCTGGCTCTGAAACATAATACAGATGTTGTCTCTGTCTGGCTCTGAAACATAATACAGATGTTGTCTCTGTGTGCCACGATCTGGTGGCTACACCCTCTTTCTCCCTTTCTCCTTCTCCCTCTTTCTCTTTCTCCCTCTTTCTCTCTCTCCCACAAATACAAATGCACACATTTTAAGGCAGTGGCATTATCTCTACCACACAGGCCACTGATAGTTTGTTGACAGGCCACTGATAGTTTGTTGACAGGCCACTGACAATTTGTTAGTGGGCAGGTGACAGTTTGTTGGCGGGCCACTGATAGTTTCAGGTGAGGTAAAGCGAGGTAGGCTACTTCAAGAGTACTGACTACTGAGCGAATATGATAGTCTATGCTCCCACCTTGTGTTGGTTTGTCAGTACTACAGAAACAGGCAGAGAATTACATAGTGCAAGGGTTGTTCCAATTGAAAGTAAAGATTTTATGTTCTAAGTGCAGATCTAGGATAAGACCCCCCCTGCCATCCATGTAATCTAATTGATTATGATCTACAAGGCAAAACTGATCCTAGATCAGAACTCCTACTAGCTTTATGAAGCTTTTCCAAGATGGCGTAGCAACCAGACGTGTGTTTTGACTTGTCCCATGTAAATATCGTTGTCCTTATTGTTTTCCAGTATATATTTTAATCTCACTTTGCATCTATGGACTGAATATACTCTCCTGCAACCCGCCTCAACCAATATGTTACAGATCTGCTATTTTTATACTTTAGAACCGGAACCCCCATCAGCAGCTAGCCAGCTAACTAGCTATTAGCTAGTAGTCAGTTAGCCACTGCTAGGGGTCTTCACTGTTAAGTCGGACACCAGCCAGCCTCAGCTCAGTCAAGACCTGCCAGTCTGCACAGCGCGATATCAACCCAGAGCATATCGGACTGCTTTTTCTCTACCACATCTCCGGATTCCTACCTAGAAGAGATCTGCATGGAGGAATGGGCCAAAATACCAGCAACAGTGTGTGAAAACCTTGTGAAGACTTACAGAAAACGTTTGACCTCTGTCATTGCCAACAAAGGGTATATAACAAAGTATTGAGATAAACTTTTGTTATTGACCAAATACTTATTTTCCACCATAATTTGCAAATAAATTCATTAAAAATCCTACAATGTGATTTTCTGGATTTTTTTTCTTCTCATTTTGTCTGTCATAGTTGAAGTGTACCTATGATGAAAATTACAGGCCTCTCTCATCTTTTTAAGTGGGAGAACTTGCACAATTGGTGGCTGACTAAATACTTTTTTGCGCCACTGTATATCCATCCTGCTCTGCCATTCTAAAATCTTCAGAAGCCAAGTTAACAAACAGATCACCGACCATTTCGAATCCCACCGTACCTTCTACCTTCATGGGTGCACCTCAGCCACGCTCAAGGTCCTAAACGATATCATAATCGGCATCGATAAAGAGACAATACTGTGCAGCCGTCTTCATCAACCTGGCCAAGGCTTTCGACTCTGTCAATCACCGCATTCTTATCGGCAGACTCAATAGCCTTGGTTTCTCAAATGACTGCCTCGCCTGGTTCACCAACTACTTCTCAGTTCAGTGTGTCAAATCGGAGGGCCTGTTGTCCGGACCTCTGGCAGTCTCTATGAGGGTGCTACAGGGTTCAATTCTCGGGCCGACTCTTTTCTCTGAAAACATCAATGATGTCGCTCTTGCTGCTGGTGATTCTCTGATCCACCTCTACGCAGACAACACCATTCTGTATACATCTGGCCCTTCTTAGGACACTGGGTTAACTAACCTCCAAACGAGCCACAATGCCATACAACACTCCTTCCGTGGCCTCCAACTGCTTTTAAATGCTAGTAAAACTAAATGCATGCTCTTCAACTGATCGCAACCCGCCCCTGCCCGTCCGTCCAGCATCACGACTCTGGACGGTTCTGACTTAGAATATGTGGACAACTACAAATACCTAAGTGTCTGGTTAGACTGTAAACTCTCCTTCCAGACTCACATTAAGCATCTCCAATCCAAAATTAAATCTGGAATCCGCTTCCTATTTCGCAACAAAGCCTCCTTCACTCATGCTGCCCGGCATTCCCTCGTGAAACTGACTATCCTACCGATCCTTGACTTCGGCGATGTAATTGACAAAATAGCCTCCGACACTCTACTCAGCAAACTGGATGTAGTCTATCACCGTGCCTTCAGTTTTAACACCAAAGCCCCATATACTCCCCATCACTTCGACTTGTATGCTGTCGTTGGCTGGCCCTCGCTACATTTTCATCACCAAACCCACTGGCTCCAGGTCATCTATAAGTCTTCGCTAGGTAAATATCTCGGCTCACTGGTCACGATAACAACACCCACCCGTAGCACGCGCTCCAGCAGGTATATCTCACTGGTCATGATAACAACACCCACCCGTAGCACGCGCTCCAGCAGGTATATCTCACTGGTCATGATAACAACACCCACCCGTTGCACGCGCTCCAGCAGGTATATCTCACTGGTCATGATAACAACACCCACCCGTAGCACGCGCTCCAGCAGGTATATCTCACTGGTCATGATAACAACACCCACCCGTAGCACGCGCTCCAGCAGGTATATCTCACTGGTCATGATAACAACACCCACCCGTTGCACGCGCTCCAGCAGGTATATCTCACTGGTCACCATAGCAGCACCCACCCGTAGCACGCGCTCCAGCAGGTATATCTCACTGGTCACCATAGCAGCACCCACCCGTAGCACGCGCTCCAGCAGGTATATCTCACTGGTCATGATAACAACACCCACCGCACGCACGCGCTCCAGCAGGTATATCTCACTGGTCATGATAACAACACCCACCCGGCTCCAGCAGGTATATCTCACTGGTCACCATAGCAGCACCCACCCGTAGCACGCGCTCCAGCAGGTATATCTCACTGGTCACCATAGCAGCACCCACCCGTAGCACGCGCTCCAGCAGGTATATCTCACTGGTCATGATAACAACACCCACCCGTAGCACGCGCTCCAGCAGGTATATCTCACTGGTCATGATAACAACACCCACCCGTAGCACGCGCTCCAGCAGGTATATCTCACTGGTCACCATAGCAGCACCCACCCGTAGCACGCGCTCCAGCAGGTATATCTCACTAGTCATCCCCAAAGCCAATTCCTTTTTTGACCGCCTTTCCTTACAGTTCTCTGCTGCCAATGAGTGGATTGAAGCTGAAGTCTTAGATCTCCCTCTCTAACTTTAAGCATCAGTTGTCAGAGCAGCTTACTGTACCTGCACACAGCCCATCTGTAAATAGCCCAGCCAACTACCTCATCCCCATATTGTTATTTATCTTCTTGCTCTTTTGCACCCCAGTATCTCTACTTGCACATCATCATCTGCACATCTATCACTCCAGTGTTAATGCTAAATTGTAATTATTTTGCCTTTATGGCCTATTTATTGCCTTACCTCCCTAAACTTCTACATCTGCACACACTGTACATAGATTTTTCGATTGTGTTATTGGCTGTACGTTTGTTATGTGTAACTCTGTGTTGTTGTTGTTTTTGTCACACTGCTTTGCTTTATCTTGGCCAGGTCGCAGTTGTAAATGAGAACTTGTTCTCAACTGGCCTACCTGGTTAAATAAAGGTGGAATTTAAAAAAATATATAGGCCCTTGCAATGAACACTGTCTCATCCTCTGCAGGTGGATCAACTGTCTGATCACAGCCATACAGAAACACAAGAAGTTCCACAAAGGACCACCGGACAACGAAGAGGGTAGGAGAAACTTTTCATGAGATTTCATGGGATAAATATATATTTTATCACCGTTTTTCTTATTATTGTGTTCCTTGATAGTAGCCAAATCAAAAATACATTACAACCTCATTTCCCAGCCTACACCTCCTGGACTAACACGTTTCAATGGAGAGTCTCATCTGTGTCTGGGTAACCATCCAAATGTCTTTCAAACTAGAACAACAGGTCTGGACAAGCGGAAGTTCTAATGATAAGGTTGATTGTGTCTTTGTGGACAGAGTGCTACAGTGAGACGGAGTCAGAAGATGAGGGGTCTTCTCCTTCACCACGCAGAAACAAGATCTACACGGTGATGAGAGAGACACACTTTCACACTCTCTCTCTTTCTCTCTCTCTCTCTCTTGGTGTGGATAACAAGTGTCTCAGTCCTTTCATATTGTGATGACTGTCTTATAATATACTATGTTATTGTATCTTATTTATTACCCCACTTGTCAGGCCATCATTGTACCGGTAAATGAGAATCTTACTGACTCATACCTATAGGGGCCCCTTACTTTGTCCTGGTAGAAAAACTATGCTGTTGAATAAATGTCCAAGGCAGATCGCTCTCGTCCATCACACCTGTTCCCCCTTCTCTCTCTCTCTTCTCTCTCTTCTCTCTACCTCTCTCTACCTCTCTCTCTGTCTCCCACTTCTCTCTGTCTCTCTCTCCCTCTCTCTGTCTCTCTCTCTATCCCTCTCTCTGTCTCTCTCTCTACCTCTCTCTCTGTCTCTTCTCTCTACGTCTCTCTACCTCTCCCTCTGTCTCCCTCTCTTTATCTATTGCTCTCTGTCTCTCTCTCTCCCTCTCTCTGTCTCTTTCTCTCTCTACCTCTCTCTCTGTCTCTTTCTCTCTCTACCTCTCTCTCTTTCTCTCTCTACCTCTCTCTGTCTCCCTCTCTTCTCTCTACCTCTCTCTGTCTCCCTCTCTTCTCTCTACCTCTCTCTCTGTCTCCCTCTCTTCTCTCTACCTCTCTCTATGTCTCCCTCTCTTTACCTATTTCTCTCTGTCTCTTTCTGTCTCTTTCTCTCTCTCTCTCTCCCTCTCTTCTCTCTCTCTGTCTCCCTCTTCTCTCTACCTCTCTCTACGTCTCCCTCTCTCTACCTCTCTCTTTCTGTCTCTCTCTCTACCTCTCTCTGTCTCTCTCTCTCTCTCTCTCTCTCTGTGTGTTCACTCATAAAAAAGCAAGGTTCCATACAAATCTAATATGTTGTTTAGTGATGTTCCATACAAATCTATTATGTTGTTTAGTGATGTTCCATACTAATCTAATATGTTGTTTAGTGAGGTTCCATACTAATCTATTATGTTGTTTAGTGATGTTCCATACTAATCTAATATGTTGTTTAGTGATGTTCCATACTAATCTATTATGTTGTTTAGTGATGTTCCATACTAATCTAATATGTTGTTTAGTGAGGTTCCATACTAATCTATTATGTTGTTTAGTGATGTTCCATACTAATCTAATATGTTGTTTAGTGAGGTTCCATACTAATCTAACATGTTGTTTAGTGAGGTTCCATACTAATCTAATATGTTGTTTAGTGAGGTTCCATACTAATCTAACATGTTGTTTAGTGAGGTTCCATACTAATCTAATATGTTGTTTAGTGAGGTTCCATACTAATCTAATATGTTGTTTAGTGAGGTTCCATACTAATCTAATATGTTGTTTAGTGAGGTTCCATACTAATCTAATATGTTGTTTAGTGAGGTTCCATACTAATCTAATATGTTGTTTAGTGAGGTTCCATACTAATCTAATATGTTGTTTAGTGAGGTTCCATACTAATCTAATATGTTGTTTAGTGAGGTTCCATACTAATCTAATATGTTGTTTAGTGAGGTTCCATACTAATCTAATATGTTGTTTAGTGAGGTTCCATACTAATCTAATATGTTGTTTAGTGAGGTTCCATACTAATCTAATATGTTGTTTAGTGATGTTCCATACTAATCTAATATGTTGTTTAGTGAGGTTCCATACTAATCTAACATGTTGTTTAGTGAGGTTCCATACTAATCTAATATGTTGTTTAGTGAGGTTCCATACTAATCTAATATGTTGTGTTTGTTGGACACCAGAAAACTCTGTCCAACACACTGCCTCGGGCCAGGAAAGAGAAGGAGAAGGAGGAGAAAGAGAAGAAGAACAAGGTTCAGGTTCCCGCTCCACCCACAGGGCTCAGCAGAAGCCCAGGTACAGTAGAGCACTTCTCTGTTTCACCACAAGGTGACAGAAGAGTCATATAAGGGTAGTCAATTAGCTGATCATCTATTTAATTTCTCCCAGATTGCTCCAATGTCCTGGGGACGTCACCTGTCTCATCCTTCCATGTTGTCTGCCGTCTTTCTCCAATGTTTCAAATATACCATTAGCAATAATAAAATGTCAAACTTTTAATGGTGTGGAAATCTTGAAATGCATTCAAACATACAATTACAGCCACATCTTTCTCTCCCTCTCTCAACCTCTCTCTCTCCTCCCACCAGGAGCTCCAGAGGATGAGATGGACGTGCTGTTCCACGGACTGAAGGAGGGCGGCGTGTCCCTGATCGGCAGCAAGCAGCCACAGACCCAAGACCACTTCCGAAAGTCCTTCATCCGGCGCAACAAGAACCCGGTCATCAATGAGAAGGCCCACACGCTCCGCGCGCTGCAGAGCACACTCAAGGTTAGGGTCAAGCCTCAGAGCTTAAAGCCTCTCCAACTATGCAGTGTCCCTCCTTTTGCTTAAGTGCGCTACTTATGTGATCTCATGTCGTATTTGTTGCCTTGAGGTCACCAAGGCAGAGCGCTCCTTTAAATGTTGTTAGTATTTGTAATAAATAATTGTTTTTATAGCATTTTTCCCTACTAACTTTTTGTTTTATGAATGAACTATTGATTTAGCTTATTATAGTTTGAATCCAGCACGTTTTCAAGACTGAAGTTGACGGTTGGTTTTTGGCTAGCTCAATGTTTTGTTTCGCTTATGCCAACTGTCCAGAGGTTGAGGATGGAGAAGAAGCCCCGAGGCAGTGGTGTACAGAGATGACAGATGACCATGACCGTATGGAGGACTAACATGCTGACTAGACCAGGCACGCTCGTGCCATCGCGAGCATGTTGATTTTGTCCAGCCACACAAGACACAACGAACTCTGAACAACCTATATTAATTTGGGGACAGGTCGAAATGCATGAAACATTCATGGCCATTTAGATAGCTAGCGTACTGTTGCTAACTAATTTGTCCTGGGATATAAACATTGGGTTTGGTATTTTACCTGAAATGCACAAGGTCCTCTACTCTGATAATTAATCCACAGATAAAATGTTAGTTTCTAGTAAGTTTCTAGTAATATCTCCTCCTTCAGTCTTCTTATTCGATGAGGTTTAACGGTAAATGGCATCCAATAAATGTTGCATTACCAACCGCCACCTACTAGACTGCCAACTCCCTTGTACTTAGCTTGAAAAAAATTAAGCTTTAATAAACAAATACCCTACCATCTAACACTACACTCACTAAAAATAAAATACAAAAATCAATAAATAAACACCATACTCCACTATTTAAATCTATTTAGTCCTACTTCAGGCCAACCACCTGAAAGGATGGGACACCACCACTTAACACACCCTGTAACTCCTGTGATGTTATTAAGTCTCACACACCAATACCTCTCTGCAGCTGCCACCACATCCTACATGCGACTTACAGACGCTAAAAATCCAATCTTACTGAAACATATATCACTTGTTGGTTTATCCCTCTGTACTGATACAGATCTACTACTCACACCACTCCTCTCAGGATCCCTCCCCCTTGACCCATCTTCCTCTACTTTCTTCACTCTCTCAGCATATGGCAACTACTTCTACTCTAACCCTGGGAGCCTCAACCTGCCTCTCTCGCGTGGGACATTTCTGTCCCGGGAATCTTCCCCTTTAGTTTGTCAGCTTTCACATTTACCGCTACCCCAGTAATCACTTTCAATTGTGCCCTTTTCTTGGGGGAAAAACTATTCCCATCTAATTTTATTCTTCACATGCGCCGAATACAACAGGTGTAGGTAGACCTTACAGTGAAATGCTTATCTCTTGCCCCCATTCATTTAACGCAGAGCGCCTGCTCCCTCTGACCAGCAGAAACACAAACAAACCACTTCTGGTTACCCTCACCGATTCCACAGCACCCAACTCTGTTTTCACCCGCCCTTAAACCACAAATGGATCAGCCAAAGGGCAAGGGTCCACTTCTCCCAAAAACTTCAGTCCTACAATCAGACTCATCTTTATCCTGACCCTTGGTGCAAGCCTCCGGCTCCGAGAACCACCTACCACCTCCGATACACCTTCATTCACTTCCATTTCTCCTCCTGTCTTCAACTCACTCTGCTTACACTTTCTACCATTTTTCTTTAACAAACCATCTCCCCTTTTTCCCACCATTTTTAACTGACTCAAGTTCACCCTCTTCCCCTCTCTCTCTCTCTCCCTCTCTCTCCCGGTCTGACCTCCTTTGACTCTCTTTTTTTAACCTCCATTCCTCCTCCTTATTCCAAATATAAGTCAAAACAAATCAAATCAAATGTATTTATATAGCCCTTCGTACATCAGCTGATATCTCAAAGTGCTGTACAGAAACCCAGCCTAAAACCCCAAACAGCAAGCAATGCAGGTGTAGAAGCACGGTGGCTAGGAAAAACTCCCTAGAAAGGCCAAAACCTAGGAAGAAACATAGAGAGGAACCAGGCAATGTGGGGTGGCCAGTCCTCTTCTGGCTGTGCCGGGTGGAGATTATAACAGAACATGGCCAAGATGTTCAAATGTTCATAAATGACCAGCATGGTCGAATAATAATAAGGCAGAACAGTTGAAACTGGAGCAGCAGCACGGCCAGGTGGACTGGGGACAGCAAGGAGTCATGTCAGGTAGTCCTGGGGCATGGTCCTAGGGCTCAGGTCCTCCGAGAGAGAGAAAGAAAGAGAGAAGGAGAGAATTAGAGAACGCACACTTAGATTCACACAGGACATGGAATAGGACAGGAGAAGTACTCCAGATATAACAAACTGACCCTAGCCCCCCGACACAAACTACTGCAGCATAAATACTGGAGGCTGAGACAGGAGGGGTCAGGAGACACTGTGGCCCTGGCCCCAGGTCACGTAGCCATGGGAAACTCCTGACTGGCCCTAGGTCACGTAGCCAGGGGAAATTTCTGGCCTTAGCTATAGTGACCTAATATGAACACTGAACACTGTGGGATTTTTTGCACTGTCCCTCAGTCTCCATTCATTGCGTGAACTTTCTGTGAATTTTTGTTAATGTAAATGGCCATCTGTTCTCAATGTGCTTCTAGGATAAAGAGGCAGAGCTCCAGCTCATCAACAAGGTGCTGGAGGACTCTGAGCTGACGTCCCAGAAGTACTGCCAGTGGAAAGAACATAACAAAGACTTACACCTGGAGATCGAGAAACTGGCTGTCCAATGGGCTAAAGCCAAGTCAAAGGACACGCCCCCTGGATCGTCTTCTGGGGAGATGGTGGAGGTGGTTGCCGTGGAAACAGAGGCCGCGTGTGGACTGAGCCTTGGCGACGGGGAGATGCTGGTAGACGCGGAGCCATCGCTGTCAAGTACGATGAAGGCAGCAGGCGACTCTGATGTAGAGCCACAGTCAGAGCAGTCAGTGACTGCAGAGAGCAGCACAGACAACCTAGCTAGTCCTGCTAGCCGAGATAATTACTTCTACATATGAGACGCCACTGAACTGATCTGATGGTGGTTTCCCTACTTACCATCAGAAATGTATCGTTAGGGCATGGAGTTTTTCTCAACCATATGACCTAACCAGGGAAAACTCATAGCTGTAGTTATCGCTGTGATTCATGACTTTATTTATTGCTGTGATACATGACTCTAGTTGTCGCTGTGGTTCATGACTCTAGTTTTTGCTGTGATTCATGACTCTAGTTATCGCTGTGGTTCATGACTCTAGTTATTGCTGTGGTTCATGACTCTAGTTATTGCTGTGATTCATGACTCTAGTTGTCGCTGTGGTTCATGACACTAGTTATCGCTGTGATTCATGACTCTAGTTATTGCTGTGATTCATGACTCTAGTTGTCGCTGTGGTTCATGACACTAGTTATCGCTGTGATTCATGACTCCAGTTATCGCTGTGATTCATGACTGTAGATATCGCTGTGATTCATGACTGTAGATATCGCTGTGATTCATGACTCTAGTTATCGCTGTGATTCATGACTAGTTATCGCTGTGATTCATGACTAGTTATCGCTGTGATTCATGACTAGTTGTCGCTGTGATTTATGACTAGTTGTCGCTGTGATTCATGACTAGTTGTCGCTGTGATTCATGACTCTAGTTATCGCTGTGATTCATGACTAGTTATCGCTGTGATTCATGACTGTAGATATCGCTGTGATTCATGACTGTAGATATCGCTGTGATTCATGACTGTAGATACTGTATCGCTGTGATTTCTTATGGCGTTTTTCCTGGTCAGGTAATGTGGTCAGGATAAACACTGGGCCCTCAGGGGTTTTTTTTAAGTAGTTTTTGACTGTTGTTGATGTAGGGAAGACAGGGTTTGTCTTTCCAAGCCAATTGTATCACGCCAAACTTTCAGAACTCAAGTTACGGTATTCATATGACAAAAAAACTATTTTTTCAAGTGTCCCTCTGTGTTGATAGATATATACTGTAGTCATGGGATGTTATGGACTGTCTTTTCTACTGTTACAAATCTTTGGCTAAGATTTTTAAAGGAGATTTAAAGGTAAATTATATCCGTGTTGTATGCCTCTTATGTACATAGAATGTTAAATGTCACGTAACAAAATGTATTGTACTTTTTTAAACGTAGATTGTATATATTTTTGCACAGAATAAGTTCTGATCTTGCCTGATGGACAACATTATGACATAGTTTATAGATCAAAGACAATCATTGTTTATTTTAACCTGATAAGGTTAACATGTAAGACTGTTCCCAGACCTCTCTCTCTCTGTGTGTGTGTGTGTGTGTGTGTGTGTGTGTGTGTGTGTGTGTGTGTGTGTGTGTGTGTGTGTGTGTGTGTGTGTGTGTGTGTGTGTGTGTGTGTGTGTGTGTGTGTGTGTGTGTGTGTGTGTGTGTGTGTGTGTGTGTGAAAGCTTAGTTTTCCCAATGCATCTTGAATATATTGATTCAATATATTCTGAGCAGTAAGGATCCTCACTGGTGGCTAAGCCTGTGTCAAATGCAGTAAAGAACAAGTGATGAACGCAGTCATTTGCAAACAGTTTGTCATTCAAGAAGCCATTATCCTAACTGATGGTCAGGTGAAACTGGCAATAAAATGACAATAACACTTCAAATTTCTATTGAGATTTATCTTGGTAGAAAATGGGACTTTTGTTTTGCGTTCACCCCTGAAATAAGTTATGATAAAAGTGTTGACAAGGTTTTGGTAGCACTATTTTACAGTACTGTCTGTCCTTGATAAATACTATTGACCTCTGCTGGAATTAGCATGATAACAGTGGGAACCTTCCTGTAGCGTAGCATGCAGCCCCCACAGGGCGGGGGGGGGGGGGGGGGGGGTCGGGCCCCCAGATAGCATATGAACACGTCATAATCCATGAATTATTACTTTGTGAAATTACAAAAAATTACATACATGGCCATTCCAAAACATGTCATTCCAAAATCATGGGCATCAATATGGAGTTGGTCCCCCCCTTTTGCTGCTATAACAGCCTACACTTTTGGGAAGGCTTTCCACTAGAAAATGTTGGAACATTGCTGCTTCCATTCAGCCACAGGCGCATTAGTGAGGTCGGGCCACTGATGTTGGGTGATTAGACCTGGCTCGCAGTCAGTGTTCCAATTCATCCCAAAGGTATTCGATGGGGTTGAGGTCAGGGCTCTGTGCAGGTCAGTCAAGTTCTTCCACACCGAATCTCAACAAACCATTTCCGTATGGACCTCGCTTTGTGCACAGGGACATTGTCATGCTGAAACAGGAACGGGCCTTCCCCAAACTGTTGGCACAAAGCTGGAAGCACAGAGTCGTCTAGAATGTCATTGTATGCTGTAGTGTTAAGATTTCCTAGCCTGAACCAAGAAAAACAGCCCCAGACCATTATTCCTCCTCCACCAAACTTTACAGTTGGCACTATGCATTCGGTAGCGTTACCCTGGCATCCGCCAAACCCAGATTTGTCTGTCTGACTGCCAGATGTTGAAGCGTGATTCATCACTCCATGTTTTCCACTGCTCCAGAGTCCAATGGCGGCGCTCTTTACACCACTCCAGCCGACGCTTGGCATTGCACTTGGTGATCTTAAGCTTGTGTGCGGCTGCTTGGCCATGGAGACCCATTTCATGGTTCCTCCGACCAACAGTTCTTGTACTGACGTTGTTTGGAACTTGTAGTGAATGTTGCAACGGAGGACAGCTTCAGCACTTGACGCTCCCATTCTGTGAGCTTGTGTGGCTTACCACTTTGCGGCTGAGCCGTTGTTGCTCCTAGACATTTCCACTTCACAATAATAGCACTTACGGTTGACCGGGGCAACTCTAGCAGGGCAGATATTTGACGACCTGTCTTGGAAAGATGGTATCCTATGACGATACCATGTTGAAAGTCACTGAGCGCTTCAGTAAGGCCATTCCACTGCCAATGTTTTCCTATGGAGATTGCATGGCTGTGTGTTCAATTTTATACGACTATTCAGCAACACATCTGGCTGAAATAGACAATTCCACTAATTTATCCATGTAGTGTAGCTTCAAAACTGCAAAATCTCCTCTCAGCCTCATGGCAATGTGTAAAATAGCATGAGATTAGCTATAAAACCATGGAATTAGGAATTAGATTAGTATTTAGCGAGTTTTATATACTTCCTAAGTAATTTAACAGGATCACTATGTATAAACTGTTTCGCTCTGCCTCATGTCATTTCTTTGCTCGTACCTTGGGAGGGCCCCGAGAAACTGCGCTACACCACTGGGACAGCATAGTTCTACTAGTATCTAATGCTGCCGTGTTTTTGTAATGCACATCAAAGAAACAAACAAGCAAATAGGTTATTGCTGTTTCTCGTCATGTCATTTCTGTGCCGTAACACAAAGTTCTTCTGGAGTTTTAGGTCACTGACAAATTTGAATGTTGTTTTCCAAGACGCTTGCTGTCATGTTTACCTCGCCGACAAAAACAACAACTCGTCAATGTCATTTGGCAGGACTAGGTGCCAGTGTGTGTCTTTTCACGGTCTGTGGTGTGGTGTGTGAATTTTGAAGAGGAATGTGTTGTTTATTATTGGCACTACTTCCCGTTTGTGTGAATTGGCTAAAAGGCTCTTTTGTGCAGGTCCAAGAAAACAAGCATAAAGACAAAAGTGGCAGCACATGTCTTTACAGATCCATCTTGTCTCTAAACACAATTCAGCACCTTTCAGTCATAAATGACCTGTTTGTCTGTCAGTTTCAAAACAACAGGATGTTTGTTCGGGGCTCGATTGACTACAATATACCACATGCAGCCTGTTGAAAGGTACTGTAGCCTGTAATTTGC
This sequence comes from Oncorhynchus masou masou, assembly GCF_036934945.1. NCBI lineage: Eukaryota > Metazoa > Chordata > Actinopteri > Salmoniformes > Salmonidae > Oncorhynchus > Oncorhynchus masou. The sequence goes on from NC_088232.1 coordinate 49,179,427, forward strand.
TTTCTTTATCGTTAGTTCTTGAGGCAGCTTGTGCTAACTTAGAGGCTTATAGAGCTAGCCAGCTTGCTGTCATAAATGCCGGAAATTAGTTACCTCAGTTCGTTCAGCCATTCCTATGGGGGAAATGATTGGGGAAAGAATAAGGGTTTGGGATAGAGCTTATTTTCAGGGTTTAAGGTTAAGACAGAGGCTTAGAAGATCTTTTGTGTACTTGTTTTGATTACAGAAATGCTTCATATGATGTTGGAGTTAAATGCTTTGGGGACAAAGATACAAAATTAATTTGGAAGTGCATGAATGTAAATATTCAATGTGTTGCATCTGCTATGTTACTTAACGACGATAACACCTTGAATATCTCAATCAATCGGCAGGCAACACTGCTGCAAAAAAAAGATGTTGGCTCTCTCCCACCAGTGGATACAGTTACTATTAAAAGTTGCAACATTAGAATTATCGACAGTGGGAATGAATGGTGCTAGTCAAGGAACAATTTAGGCCTAGAAAAATATACATCACTCTGTCAAGAATAATCTCAGTTTAAGCCCAATGTGTTGGACAATCTATAAAGCCCAACACATACAGTGCCTTCAGAAATGATTCATACCCAAATATATGTATTTTCTCACCCATGTACACACAATAACCCATAGCGACAGTGAAAACAAGTCACAACATGTTAGAATCAACTTTCTAGGCTAAATTCCTATGGCACAAAAGTAAAACAGACAAAAATGTGGCATAGAAATTAACTTTGTCCTGAATACAAAGTGTTATGTTTGGGGCAAATCCAGTACAACAGATCACTGTGTACCACTCCTCCTGGATCAAATCCCTGAGCTGACAAGGTACAAATCTGTCGTTCTGCTCCTGAGCAAGGTGGTTAACGCACTGTTCCCCGGGATGTCCATTAAGGCAGCCCTCCTCACCTCTCTGATTAGGGGCGTTGGGTTAAATGGGGAAGATAGATTTCAGTTGAATGGTTTGTTGTAAAACTGACTAGGTTTCCCCCTTTCCTTTCATATTTTCAAACATGGTGGTGGCTGCATCATGTTATGGGTTTGCTTTTTATCAGCAAGCACTAGGGAGTTAAAAATAAACAGAATAGAGCTAAGCACAAGCAAAATCCTACAGGAAAACCTGTTTCAGACTGCTTTCCAACAGACACTGGGAGACAAATTCATATTTCAGCAGGACAATAACCTAAAACACAAGTCTAAATATAGTGGCCTAGTTAGTTTTGACTTAAATCGGCTTAAGTCTATGGCAAGACTTTAAATCTGGCTGTCTAGCAATGATCGACAACCAACTTGACAGAGCTTGCAAATATTGTACAATCCAGGTATGCTAACCCTTAGAAACTTACCCAGAAACATTCAGAGCTGTAATTGCTGTCAAAGGTGTTCCTACTAAGTATTGACTCAGGGGTGTGAATATATATGTAAGTTAAATATGTCTGTATTTTCAATACATTTGCAAAAATGTTTAAGAACATGTTTTTAACATTGTCATTATGTGGTTTGTGTGTAGATGGGTGAGATATACAGTACCAGTCAAAAGTTTGGACACACCTACTAATTCAAGTGATTTTCTGTATTTTTACTATGTTCTACATTGTAGAATAATAGTGACATCAAAACTATGATGTAACACATATGGAATCATGTAGTAACCAAAAAAGTATTCAACAAATCAAAATATATTTTAGATTCTTCAAAGTAGCCACCTTTTGCCTTGATGACAGCTTTTCACACTCTTGGCATTTTCTCAACCAGCTTCACCTGGAATGTTTTTCCAACAGTCTTGGAGTTCCCACATATGCTGAGCACTTGTTGGCTGCCATTCCTTCACTCTTCACTCTCCTTCACTCACTCCAACTCATCTCAAAACATCTCAATTGGTTTGAGGTTGGGTGATTGTGGAGGCCAGGTAATTTGATGCAGCACTCCATCACTTCTTCTTGTCAAATAACCCTTACATAGCCTGGAGGTGTGTTGGGTCATTGTCCTTTGAAAAACAAATGATAGTCCCACTAAGTCCAAACCAGATGGGATGGCGTAACGCAGCAGAATGCTGTGGCAGCCATGCTGGTTAAGTGGGCCTTGAATTCTAAATAAATCACAGACAGTGTCACCAGCAAAGCACCCTCACATCTCCTCCTCCATGCTTCATGGTGGGAACTACACATGCGGAGATCATCCGTTCACCTACTCTGCATCTCACAAAGACACGGCGGTTGGAGCCAAAAATCTCACATTTGGACTAATCAGACCAAAGCACAGATTTCCACCGGTCTAATGACCATTGCTTGTGTTTCTTGGCCTAAACAAGTCTCTTATTATTATTGGTGTCCTTTAGTAGTTCTTTCTTTGCAGCAATTCGACCATGAAAGCCTGATTCATGCAGACTCCTCTGAACAGTTGATGTTGAGATGTGTCTGTTACTTGAATTATGAAGCATTTATTTGGGCTGCAATCTGAGGTGCAGTTAACTCTAATGAACTTATCCTCTGCAGCAGAAGTAACTCCGGGTCTCCCTTTCCTGTGGCGGTCCTCATGAAAGCCAGTTTCATCATACCGCTTGATGGTGTTTGCGACTGCACTTGAAGAAACTTTAAAAGTTTTAGAAATGTTCCGCATTGTCTGACTTTCATGTGTAACCCTCTCACCAGGATCGAATTTGACTCACGATATTAACTTACGTAGAGTATCTCAACAGCATGGGATGTGAGGTGAGAAGGACCTCTCCAATAACAATCCCTATTGTAAACTATCTAGGGTGATGACAAATAGGGTATTAACGTCAGATGAAATGATTATAGGTTTTTGTTGTTGGATATACTTTCCCATGTATTAAATTAAATTGAAACAGGTAATGACTCCACCAAGGAAACATATATAAGGTTCAAGATGTGTATTATTACATTTTCAAAGCACCACATCAAAAGAAATAAACATAATCGTGCACAACCCATGTCCAAATTATTTCAAGCTTGTTTAACCTGTTGGCGCGCGTTGGAGCTCCCAAAAAAATGACGACACACATCAAGTCCAGAAGCACCTCACCGTTGTGGTTACGCACTACTCGTGGTCCCTCGGCGAAGTGTGGCAGTTCTGTGCAGGTTTCCTCACAAGATCCACAGCAAGCAGAGCTATCAATGCAGACAGTACTCTTTAGCAGTAACCGATATCCCATGGGAACATGAACTCGTTAATCTTCCCCAAGCACTTTTCTCTCTGTGTCACACGATTCTAGGCTAACCTCAAGGCTGTCAAATACTTCCATGATGATACGGTAGCTTCAGTCTTTACTAAGTCTTTCTTAACAAAAAATTATAACGACTCTCTTATAAAATAAAATTGGTATTTCCCTTCAAAACTCGGTAGGTATGGGTTTTGTTCTATTTTGATCGGTTTCTGTTATAATTCTGCTTCACCAACGGTGACATCCATCCTTTTCTCCACGTGTCTCTCCCTCTCTTTTCCCAGGCCTCCTGTTAACCAGGTCAACTCCCATTGGCCACAGCTTAACACGCAACCTTATTGGTGGAAACTTAAAAGTAAACCAACCTATTCACTTGTACATTAAATAAATCTTTCTTCAAAATAAATGTATTAACAACATTACAATACAGGAACAATTGAATCACCTTTTAAATCTAATACCAATTAATTATAACAAATAAACTCAATACTTGGTTTTCACAAGGGTATTACACATGCCTTAAAGTAACGATGGACTGTTGTTTCTCTTTGCTTATTTGAGCTGTTCTTGCCATAATATGGACTTAGTCCTGTTTGGTATAAAACATCTTCTGTATACCACCCCTACCTTGTCACAACACAACTGATTGTCTCAAACGCATGAAGGAAAGAAATTCCACAAATTCACTTTTAACAAGGCACACCAGTTAATTTAAATGCATTCCAGGTGTCTACCTCATGAAGCTGGTTCAGAGAATGCCTAGAGTGTGCAAAGCTGACATCAAGGCAAAGGGTGGCTACTTTGAAGAATTTCAAATATAACATATATTTTGATTTAACACTTTTTGGGTTTACCACATGATTCCATATGTGTTATTTCATAGTTTTGATATCTTAACTATTATTCTGTGTGTGTGTGTGTGTGTGTGTGTGTGTGTGTACTACTGTTCAAAAGTTTGGGGTCACTTAGAAATGTCCTTGTTTGTGAAAGAAAAACACTTTTTTTTGTCCATTAAAATCACAAAAGATTAATCAGAAATGCAGTATAGACATTTTTAATATTGTAAATGACTATTTGTAGCTGGAAACTGATTTCTTATGGAATATCTACGTAGGCGTTCAGAGGCCCATTATCAGCAACCATCACTATTTTTCCCATCTTAATCTTTTCTTTTTATTGGCCAGTCTGAGATCCGGCTTTTTCTTTGCAACTCTGCCTAGAAGGCCAGCATCCCGGAGTCTGTTTCTCATGGACTTCTATGAACTTCACCAATTTGGACTATTTTGTGTCCATTCCATGAAATCCAAATAAAAATCTATTTAAATTACAGGTTGTAATGAAACAAAATAGGAAAAACACAAAGGGGGATGAATACTTTTGCAAGGTAGTGTACATACACTATATATACAAAAGTATGTCGACACCCTTTCAAATGAGTGGATACGGCTATTTCAGCCTCTCCCGTTGCTGACAGGTGTATAAAATCGAGCACACAGCCATGCAATCTCCATAGACAAACATCGGCAGTAGAATGGTATTACTGAAGAGCTCAGTGACTTTCAACGTGGCATTGTTATTGGATGCCAGCTTTCCAACAAGTCAACTGTAAGTTCTGTTATTGTGAGGTGGAAACGTCTTGGAGCAAAAACGGCTCAGCCGTGAAGTGGTAGGCCACACAAGCTCACAGAACGGGACCGCCAGGTGCTGAAGGGCATGGCACGTAAAAATCGTCTGTCCTGTCCTCAATACAGAGTTCCAAACTGCCCCTGGAAGCAACGTCAGTATAAAAACTGTTCGTCGGGAGCTTCATGAAATGGGATTCCATGGACAAGCAGCCGCACACAAGCCTAAGATCACCTTGCACAATGCCAAGCATCTGCTGGAGTGGTGTAAAGCTCACTGTAATTGGACTATAGAAGAGTGGAAACACGTTCTCTGGAGTGATGAATCACGCTTTACCATCTGGCAGTCCGATGGACAAATCTGGGTTTGGCGGATGCCAGGGAAAACGCTACCTGCCCCAATGCATAGTGCCAACTGTAAAGTTTGGTGGAGGAGAAATAATGGTCTGGGGCTGTTTTTCACGGTTTGGGCTAGGGCCCTTAGTTCCAGTGGAGGGATGTCTTAATGCTACAGCATACAATGACATTCTAGATGATTTGGTGCTTTCCAGAAATGGTTTGTCGAGATCGGTGTGGAAGAACTTGACTGGCTCTTTTGGCTGAATGGAAGCAAGTCCCACAGCAATGTTCCAACATCTAGTGGAAAGCATTCCCAGAAGAGGGAAGGCTGTTATAGCTGTGAAAGGAAGACCAGCTCCATATTAATGCCAATGATTTTGGAATGAGATGTTTGACAAGTATGTGTCCACATACTTTTGATCATGTACAGCCCCCGTTTTGAAAAGCCTGCCTTCGAGGAACAAGGAAGTATGGCTCCCGTCAGGCTGTAGTCTTTACAACGACAAGGGAAATGAGTCAACCTAGATATATCCTGCGTTGTCCTGGCAGATAGGAACATTGTTGAGACAAGTCCAATGGCTCTATTGAACAAGGACATATCTACTCGCTGCTAGCGTGATCGTGCAGTTGGCGAAACACAAAGGCGGCAATAATTGCTACAAACCATGACTCAATAATTTTTTTTGATCAGACAGCAGGCTCATTGACGTAATTGGTTGAACTGTCCTGGGTACAAAAAATGTGAAAGTACATCTCTACACTCTAACTAGCATTAGTGGTCAGGAGCCCATAAAATGGACGCTATACATCCAGAGCGCCACTCGCTTTTCCCTGATAGTTAGAAAATATCCTGATTCTTACATGACTTCCTCATATTTATCTTTAGAATGTTTCCCTGATATTTAGATGTTTTCATTGATAGACGATAGTAAACATTAGCACAGGCTTTGGGGAGGTGAGATGAAAGCCCGTTCAGTGACATTTTCACTAACACCTCTGGCTTCGTCGTTGTTATTTATCTCTGTTCCTGGAATTATCACTGAATGGTGGATGATTAAAAGCGTAAAATTCCAGTAACTTTCCCACAGCTGCTTTGGTTTTCCACAAATGTTGGTTTGAAGATTCTGGATTTTCTGCTCACTCCCTTCTGATTTCTGGAGCCTTTAGGCCAAGATTTCCAGAATACCTGGACATTTTGGTGTAAATTATAGGAATTTTGCAACCCTATGGATGATATACCACAAATGAACACATACAGTTTGGATGATACTTCACATTGTCAAATTGGACACTGTGACATTTTCACCATGTCAGTCACTTGACATTGTCACAGTGTCAGGTTGATTGGTCACTGTGACATTGTCACCATGTCAGGATTGGATTGGACACTGTGACATTGTCACCATGTCAGGATTGGATTGGACACTGTGACATTGTCACAGTGTCAGGATTGGATTGGTCACTGTGACATTGTCACCATGTCAGGATTGGATTGGACACTGTGACATTGTCACCATGTCAGGATTGGATTGGTCACTGTGACATTGTCACCATGTCAGGATTGGATTGGTCACTGTGACATTGTCACCATGTCAGGATTGGATTGGTCACTGACATTTTCACCTGAAATTGTATGAATTATTCATTTTGAATCAAGTCATTTATATTCATTTTTCCTCTTTCTTTAGGCATGCTCATCTTCATGGATCCCCAAAGATGATCAAGTACAACGGAGCAGATTACAGCCCCTTATGACACTGCTGTCTCTAAGGCTGTATTTACACAGACAGCCCAATTCTGATCTTTTGCCATTAATTGGCCTTTCGTCCAATCGGATCAGAGTTGGGCTGCCTGTGTAAATGAAGACACTAAAAGCTGCAGGACAAATTCTACACAAGATACAGGAGTAGTCATAGCAACTATCAGAATAACAATCAGGAGAAACTATTAGAAATGCGATAAGGGACTGTATTGAAAGATGAGGAGTCAATACTCTTATTTGTGTTTTGTGTCTTATTAAGCATCCTGTGATATATGATTCACAAACATCCCCCTCCATTCACACAGTCATTCCTTCATTAGCTGTCATATTGATTGCACAGTAAGCTTCATCTAATTCGAAGGACACACTTACAGTACCATCCAGGTGAGGTAAAAGCATCTGCTCCTCCTCTGTCCGTCTGTACGCTTCACATGATTCCATCTAAAGTAGGATCAGATGCTTGTCTAATCTATCTCTTACCCTCTCCCTTTCTCTCTTCTACTACCCTCTCCCTTTCTCTCCTCTACTACCCTCTCCCTTTCTCTCCTCTACTACCCTCTCCCTTTCTCTCCTCTACTACCCTCTCCCTTTCTCTCCTCTACTACCCTCTCCCTTTCTCTCTCCCTCTACTACCCTCTCCCTTTCTCTCCTCTACTCCTCTCCCTCTCCCTTTTCTCTCCTCCCCTCTTCCTCTCTCCTCCCTCTACTACCCTCTCCCTTTCTCTCCTCCCTCTTCCTCTCCTCTTTCTACTCCCCTCTTTCTCCCCTCTTTCTCCCCTCTCTCTCTCTCCTCCCCTCTTCCTCTCCTCTCTACTCCCCTCTTTCTCCCCTCTCTCTCTCCTCCCCTCTTCCTCTCCTCTCTACTACCCTCTTCCTCTCCTCTTTCTTTCTCTCCTCTCCTCTTTCTCCCTCTACTACCCTCTTCCTCTCCTCTCTCTCCTCCCCTCTTCCTCTCCTCTCTACTCCCCTCTTTCTCTCCTCTTTCTCTTTACTCCCCTCTTTCTCTATATCCCTCGCTCTCCTCTCTCTCCTCCCCTCTTCCTCTCTCTCTCTCCTCCCCTCTTTCTCCCCTCTTTCCCTCTCTACTCCCCTCTCTCTACTCTCTCTCTATCCTCTCCTCTTCCTCTCCTCCCTCGACTCCTCACTTTTTCTCTCTACTCCCCTCTTCCTCTCTACTACCCTCTCTCTCTCTCCTCCCCTCTTTCTCCTCTCTCTCCTCCCCTCTTCCTCTCCTCTCTACTCCCTTCCTCTCTCTCTCTACTCCGCTCTTTCGCTCCTCTCTCTCTCCTCCCCTCCTCCTATCCTCTCTCTACTCCCCTCTTTCTCTCCTCTCTCCCTCTGCTCCCCTCTTTCTCTCCTCTTCCTCTACTCTATATACTCCCCTCTTTCTCTCTCTACTCCCCTCTTCCTCTCCACTCCCCTCTTCCTCTCCTCTATCTCTACTCCCCTCTTTCTCTCTTTTCCCCTCTCTCTCCTCTCCTTTTCCTCTTCTCTCTACTCCCCTCTTCCTCTCCTCTCTCTTACACCCCTTTTTCTCTCCTCTCTCTCTCTCTATCTCTCTCCCCCTCTCTCTCTCCTCCTCTCTTCCTCTCACTCTACTCCCCTCTTTCTCTCCTCTCTCTACTCCCCTCTTTCTCTCTCCTCTCTTTCTACTCCCATCTCCATCTTTCTCTCTCCTCTCTTTCTACTCCCCTCTTTCTCTCTCCTCTCTCGCTACTCCCCTCTTTCTCTCTCCTCTCTCTCTCTCTACTCCCCTATTTCTATCTATACTCCCCTCTTTCTCTCCTCTCTCTCTCTTACTCCCCTCTTTCTCTCCTTTCTCTCTACTCCCCTCTTTCTCTCCTCTCTACTGCCCTCTTTCTCTCCTCTCTACTGCCCTCTTTCTCTCCTCTCTCTCTCTACTGCCCTCTTTCTCTCCTCTCTCTCTCTATTCCTCTTTCTATCCCTCTCTATTGCCCTCTTTTCTCTCCTCTCTCTCTATTGCCCTCTTTCTCTCTCTCTCTCTATTGCCCTCTTTCTCTCCTCTCTCTACTGCCCTCTTTCTCTCCTATCTACTCCCCTCTTTCTCTCCTCTCTCTCTACTCCCCTCTCTACTCCCCTCTCTCTCTCCTCCCCTCTTCCTCTCCTCTCTACTACCCTCTTCCTCTCCTCTTTCTTTCTCTCCTCTCCTCTTTCTCCCTCTACTACCCTCTTCCTCTCCTCTCTCTCCTCCCCTCTTCCTCTCCTCTCTACTCCCCTCTTTCTCTCCTCTTTCTCTTTACTCCCCTCTTTCTCTATATCCCTCGCTCTCCTCTCTCTCCTCCCCTCTTCCTCTCTCTCTCTCCTCCCCTCTTTCTCCCCTCTTTCCCTCTCTACTCCCCTCTCTCTACTCTCTCTCTATCCTCTCCTCTTCCCTCTCGACTCCTCACTTTTTCTCTCTACTCCCCTCTTCTCTCTCTACTCCCCCTCTCTCTCTCTCTCTCCTCCTCCCTCTTCCTCTCCTCTCTCTCCTCCCCTCTTCCTTCTCTCTACTCCACTCTTCCTCTCCTCTCTCTACTCCGCTCACCTCTTCTCTCCTCCTCTCCTATCCTCTCTCTCTCTTTCTCTCCTCTCTCCCTCTGCTCCCCTCTTTCTCTCCTCTACTCTATATACTCCCCTCTTTCTCTCTCTACTCCCCTCTTCCTCTCCACTCCCCTCTTCCTCTCCTCTATCTCTACTCCCCTCTTTCTCTCTTTTCCCCTCTCTCTCCTCTCCTTTTCCTCTTCTCTCTACTCCCCTCTTCCTCTCCTCTCTCTTACACCCCTTTTTCTCTCCTCTCTCTCTCTCTATCTATCTCTCTCTCTATCTCTCTCCCCCTCTCTCTCTCCTCCTCTCTTCCTCTCACTCTACTCCCCTCTTTCTCTCTCTCCCCTCTTTCTCTCTCTCTTTCTACTCCCATCTCCCCTCTCCTCTCTTTCTACTCCCTCCTCTCTCTCTCTACTCCCTCTTTCTCTCTCTCTCTCTACTCCCCTATTTCTATCTATACTCCCCTCTTTCTCTCCTCTCTCTCTCTTACTCCCCTCTTTCTCTCGTTTCTCTCTACTCCCCTCTTTCTCTCCTCTCTACTGCCCTCTTTCTCTCCTCTCTACTGCCCTCTTTCTCTCCTCTCTCTCTCTACTGCCCTCTTTCTCTCCTCTCTCTCTCTATTGCCCTCTTTCTATCCTCTCTCTCTATTGCCCTCTTTCTCTCCTCTCTCTCTCTATTGCCCTCTTTCTCTCCTCTCTCTCTATTGCCCTCTTTCTCTCCTCTCTCTACTGCCCTCTTTCTCTCCTATCTACTCCCCTCTTTCTCTCCTCTCTCTCTACTCCCCTCTCTACTCCCCTCTCTCTCTCCTCCCCTCTTCCTCTCCTCTCTACTACCCTCTTCCTCTCCTCTTTCTTTCTCTCCTCTCCTCTTTCTCTACTACCCTCTTCCTCTCCCCTCTCCTCCCCTCTTCCTCTCCTCTCTACTCCCCTCTTTCTCTCCTCTTTCTCTTTACTCCCCTCTTTCTCTATATCCCTCTCTCTCCTCCCCTCTTCCTCTCTCTCTCTCCTCCCCTCTTTCTCCCCTCTTTCCCTCTCTACTCCCCTCTCTCTACTCTCTCTCTATCCTCTCCTCTTCCTCTCCTCCCTCGACTCCTCACTTTTTCTCTCTACTCCCCTCTTCCTCTCTCACTACTCCCCTCTCTCTCTCCTCTCTCTCTCCTCCCCTCTTCCTCTCCTCTCTCTCCTCCCCTCTTCCTCTCCTCTCTACTCCGCTCTTCCTCTCCTCTCTCTACTCCGCTCTTTCGCTCCTCTCTCTCTCCTCCCCTCCTCCTATCCTCTCTCTACTCCCCTCTTTCTCTCCTCTCTCCCTCTGCTCCCCTCTTTCTCTCCTCTTCCTCTACTCTATATACTCCCCTCTTTCTCTCTCTACTCCCCTCTTCCTCTCCACTCCCCTCTTCCTCTCCTCTATCTCTACTACTCTTTCCCCTCTCTCCTCCTTTTCCTCTTCTCTCTACTCCCTCTTCTCTCTCCTCTCTTACACCCCTTTTTTTTCCTCTCTCTCTCTATCTCTCTCCCCCTTCCTCTCCTCTCTTCCTCTCACTCTACTCCCTCTTTCTCTCCCTCTCTACTCCCCTCTTCTCTCTCCTCTCTTTCTACTCCCATCTCCATCTTTCTCTCTCCTCTCTTTCTACTCCCCTCTTTCTCTCTCCTCTCTCGCTACTCCCCTCTTTCTCTCTCCTCTCTCTCTCTCTACTCCCCTATTTCTATCTATACTCCCCTCTTTCTCTCCTCTCTCTCTCTTACTCCCCTCTTTCTCTCGTTTCTCTCTACTCCCCTCTTTCTCTCTCTCTCTGCCCTCTTTCTCTCCTCTCTACTGCCCTCTTTCTCTCCCCTCTCTTCTCTCTCCTCTCTCTCTCTATTGCCCTCTTTCTACTCTATTGCCCCCTCTCTCTTCTCTATTGCCCTCTTTCTCTCCTCTCTCTCTATTGCCCTCTTTCTCTCCTCTCTCTACTGCCCTCTTTCTCTCCTATCTACTCCCCTCTTTTCTCTCTCTCTCTACTCCCCTCTTTCTCTCCTCTCTCTCTACTCCCCTCTTTCTCTCTCTCTCTCTACTCCCCTCTTTCTCTCCTCTCTCTACTCCCCTCTTTCTCTCCTCTCTCTCTATACTCCCCTCTTTCTCTCCTCTTCCTCTACTCTATATACTCCCCTCTTTCTCTCTCTACTCCCCTCTTCCTCTCCCCTCTTCCTATCCTCTATCTATACTCCCCTCTTTCTCTCTTTTCCCCTCTCTCTCCTCTCCTTTTCCTCTTCTCTCTACTCCCCTCTTCCTCTCCTCTTTCTTACACCCCTTTTTCCTCTCCTCTCTCTCCCTCTATCTCTCTCTCTATCTCTCTCCCCCTCTCTCTCTCTCCTCCTCTCTTCCTCTCTCTCTACTCCCCTCTTTCTCTCTCCTCTCTTTCTACTCCCATCTCCATCTTTCTCCTCTCTTTCTACTCCCCTCTTTCTCTCTCCTCTCTCGCTACTCCCCTCTTTCTCTCTCCTCTCTCTCTCTCTCTACTCCCCTATTTCTCTCTATACTCCCCTCTTTCTCTCCTCTCTCTCTCTTACTCCCCTCTATATCTCCTTTCTCTCTACTCCCCTATTTCTCTCTATACTCCCCTCTTTCTCTCCTCTCTACTGCCCTCTTTCTCTCCTCTCTACTGCCCTCTTTCTCTCCTCTCTCTCTCTATTGCCCTCTTTCTCTCCTCTCTCTCTCTATTGCCCTCTTTCTCTCCTCTCTCTCTATTGCCCTCTTTCTCCCCTCTCTCTCTCTATTGCCCTCTTTCTCTCCTCTCTCTACTGCCCTCTTTCTCTCCTATCTACTCCCCTCTTTCTCTCCTCTCTACTCCTCTCTACTCCCCTCTTTCTCTCCTCTCTCTCTACTCCCCTCTTTCTCTCCTCTCTCTCTACTCCCCTCTTTCTCTCCTCTCTACTCCCCTCTTTCTCTCCTCTCTCTCTACTCCCCTCTTTCTCTCCCCTCTCGCTCTACTGCCCACTTTCTCTCCTCTCTTTCTCTCTCCCTCTCTCATCCCCTCTTTCTGCTCTTTCTCTGCGCTCAATTTCAACTCACAGGAAGATGGCTGTGTGTTAGATCTCAGATGCAGCTTAGTGTGCATGGTCTCTCTCTCTCTATCTCTCTCTCTCCCCCCCAACTCCCTCCCTTGTTCTCTATCCTTTCTTGTACCCACTAGATGCTCAAACCCTATATTGCTGTCTTTCTTTGTTCCCTTATCCCCCTCTCTTCTCTCTCCCTTTCCCTCTCTCTTATTTGGTACCCAGTGGAAGACTGGATGGACAGACACTACACATACATAAGTCTGCTGCTTGTCATATCAGATGTGTCCACTCTGGAAGCACCCACATGAAAAAATACTACAGTTTACTATAGAATTCTATAGTATGTTGTAGTATACTGTAGAATCTATCCATGTGTAGTATTTACTATAGTATACTGTAGACCACTACAGTAAATACTGCAGTATTATCTACAAACACTGTGGTAAATACTACAGAAATGTCTGCTAAACAATGCTTTTGCCCATTCCACTCCCCATATCTCAATCTGTGCCACCCATAAGTGATAAACCTATTGTACATGCCAAGTATAGACCATATTGTGTTCCATACAGGTTATACTGTAGAAACGAGCAGAAGCTCTGAACTACTGTATCTGTTCAGACCCCAGTCCTACTGTACAGGCTGTGGAAAATGCACTCTTACGGGCATTTCTCCAGGAGGTTTACTGAAGGAGAAAGTCTACACTTCTATGTCAAAGATAATTCAACAAAAACTCAATATTTAAAACTACACTGAATATTACTGTATACTGCAATCCACAAAAACACCACATTAATTATTATAGTACTGTATATACTACAGTTTTCCTTTACTGCAGTATGTATACTATAGTTAAATGTAAATACTCTCTCTCTCTCTCTCTCTACCTCTCTCTCTACCTCTACCTCTACCTCTCTCTCTACTCTCTCTCTCTACCTCTCTCTCTCTCTCTACCTCTCTCTCTCTCTCTACTCTCTCTCTCTCTACCTCTCTCTCTCTCTCTACTCTCTCTCTCTACCTCTCTCTCTTTCTACTCTCTCTCTCTCTCTCTCTCTCTCTCTCTCTCTCTCTCTCTCTCTCTCTCTCTCTCTCTCTCTACCTCTCTCTCTCTCTCTACCTCTCTCTCTCCCTCTACCTCTCTCTCTCTACCTCTCTCTCTCCTCCTCTCTCTCCCTCTCTCTCTCTCTCTCTCTCTCTCTCTCTCTCTCTCTCTCTCTCTCTCTCTCTCTCTCTCTCTCTCTCTACCTCTCTACCTCTCTCTCTACCTCTCTCTACCTCTCTACCTCTCTCTCTCTCTACCTCTCTCTACCTCTCTCTCTCTCTACCTCTCTCTCTACCTCTCTTCTCTCTCTCTCTACTCTCTCTCTCTACCTCTCTCTCTCTACCTCTCTCTCTCTCTCTCTCTACCTCTCTCTCTCTCTCTCTCTCTCTACCTCTCTCTCTCTCTACCTCTCTCTCTCTCTCTCTCTCTCTCTACCCCTCTCTCTCTCTCTCTACACCCCTCTCTCTCTCTCTCTCTACCTTTCTCTCTACCCCTCTCTCTCTCTCCCCCCCCCCTCTAGCTGGCCTCTGCCCAGTAACTTTAGTTAATGTCACTAGCCGGCTACCAGCAGGATACTCAACCCTGCCCCTTAAAGGCTTCTGTCCTATGTACTTTCATGGAACACTGGTCACTTTAATAATAGAACACTTTAATAATGGTTACATACTGTTTTACACATTTCATATGTATATACTGTATTCTAGTCAAAGCCATCCTATTTAATTATTGCTGTACATATAATATTCAATCTTACGTATTCAACAGATTATATATATATAGTACCGTTGAAAAGTTTGGGGTCACTTAAAAAACGTCCTTGTGTTTGAAAGAAAAACAGATTTTTTTTGTCCATTAAAATAACATCAAATTGATCAGAAATACAGTGTAGACATTCATAATGTTTTAAATTACTATTGTAGCTGGAAACGGCTGATTTATTTATGGAATATCTACATAGGCGTACAGAGGCCCATTGTCAGCAACCATCACTCCTGTGTTCCAATGTCACGTTGTATTAGTTAATCCAAGTTTATCACTTTGAAAGGCTAATTGATCATTAGAAAACCATTTTCAATTATGTAATCACAGCAGAAAACTGCTGGAACATCAGCATTTATGGGTTCGATTACAGGCTCAAAATGGCTAGAAAAATGGGAACTTTCTTCTGAAACTCATCCGTCTATTCTTGTTCTGAGATATGAAGGTTATTCCATGTGAGAAATATCCAAGAAACTGAAGATCTCGTACAACGCTGTGTACTACTCCCTTCACAGAACAGCGCAAACTGGCTCTAACCAGAATAGAAAGAGGAGTAGGAGGCCCTGGTGTACAACTGAGCAAGAGGACAAGTATATTAGAGTGTCTAGTTTGAGAAACTGACGCCTCACAAGTCCTCAACTGGCAGCTTCATTAAATAGTCCCCACAAAACACCCGTCTCAACTTCAACAGCATCCGGGATGCTGGCCTGGTTTATTATTTTATATGACACACGCGCTGACACACACACCCACACACTGAAACACACACCCATTCATGCATACACACACACCCACACACTGACACACACACCCACACACTGAAACACACACCCACTCATGCAAACACACGCTCAAGATGATAGAAATACATGACCTTATTGTTAAAATAATAAAAATGAGGCTTGTCATGAGACCAGCAGACAAGACGAGACACACAATAACATGTATTCAGTGTCTGTGCTGAAGGCCTGTTTAAATTCCCTGGGCGGTGTTCTAATATACTCAATGGCGTAAACAAGGAGTATAAATTGAACTATTTGCATACATTTTCTTGGTAATGCGTCCAGGGTAAGATTTCAGTTGAAGTGGATGAACTATAGGTCATCTTTAAACTATATCCTACAAAAACCATTGAAAGAAACATGTACACTTTTTTTTTAGTGTATGTTTAATTTTCTTGGAAACGAGAGTCAATACAAAAAGAATCGCTATGTTAAAATCATAAGATATATTACAGGGATATAGCTACAGCATTGAAATGTTGCAAAAAAACATACAAAGAGAAATCTAAACGCCTTCACAAAAAAACTCAACTGAAAGATTTTGAAAGGGGTTGATCTGGAACATAGTGGTTCTAGCACAGTGGCTTGGGGGAAGAATTATGTGGTGACACAATACAACCTAGAAATGTGTACAGTCTTCTACTATAAAAGGCCACTGAGGTTTTTGTGAATGTACAGTCTTCTACTATAAAAGGCCACTGAGGTTTTTGTGAAGGCAATACCCGTGAAGTGGGAAATGTGTGACTTTGGTTCTAAAAAAGTACTTTGTTGGACAATTCTAGGGTGTTTGTTGGACAATTCAGGCTAAAGCATTATCCTATTGGTAGTACCATTATATAGCAAACATAATGGTCTGAGAAATAATATGATAACAAAACAAAAAACTAAAGCAATTAAACAACGGCAGCATTCCCATTAATTGAGATCTCTTGGAAGAAGCGATAAGCACATGACAAGCAGCAAGAATGGCAGTCTGAAAAAGTTGACAACATTCACGATATGTCTACTGAAATTGAAATATGTAGCTTGTGGAAAGTTCTGAAAAGTGGGTCATGGTATCACTGTGTGTCACCTCAAAAGAGACAACTCACATGTCATTCATTTCTATTTACATAAAATATTTACAGCATAGTCATAATCAAAATCGCTCTGTTATAAAATATATACCACAGTAAAAAAAAAAAAAGTCAGAATGGGGTTAAATGGTATTTACAAAGTCAGTGACTGGCATCACTATAAAGCGTTCGGTCTGAAGTCGGTGCAATGGTAGAGAAGCTGGTCTGTCTTTGTCCTGTTGGCTCGGCCAATAGAGTCTCTCGCAGGGCAGTGCTTAATAAAGGGTTGAAATCGGCAGGCAGTTTGATTGGGCAGACCTTCATTTGGTGGCCCGAACATAAAAAAAAAAAAATGTCTGCCCTCTCTTCATAACTCCATGAGAGTGACCTGGAACTGACTGCTCATGACTTCAGAGATCTCTATGAGGAACGCTGAGTGGTTGCTGTAGTGTTCAATGATGTTGTCATCCATATTGACGAAAATCCTGAAAGACAACAGACAAAGAACAGATGAATGTCTTGTACCACACCTTTTATATAACAGGCTACATGTTACGTAAATGACCTCTTTGCTGCTGTCTGGCTGAGACATTTTTTTAGTCATGAAACAAAAGAGTGAGAGGCCACCAATTCCCTCAACACTGCAAACAATTAATCAGGCCAGACTCCTTTTCCCAGATGGCTTTACGGTAAGTAAAAGCTTTGTTGCTAATCAAGCGATCTGTCTGCTCACGCTACCCGGAGGGAAGGGACTGATTGAAGACTATAAGCAGAACGAGAATGTTACAGAACCTGTTGGGTTCTCCATGTAATGTCAGCACACAGCAGGGCGGAGTGACAGAAGAACCACATGGCATTCAGGGTGACAGTCCCCCTCTAATCTTCTCCCTCAAGTCAGCTTCAACAAATGACTGCCTTGCAACGTGTTAGCGTCACACCCGTTCATTGACATGGATTCTGGTGTGAAGACTACAGGCCTACTTTACTACTAGGGGTATGTCTCAAGCTGAGGGAAATGTTGTCACCTATACATCGAAGAACTTTACATTTACTGGAAAATCAGAATAGTATATAAATCCCTTTGAAAGACTAAGGCTCAAGCATTGAACACACAATGGACACCATTATTTCATTTCATGGTTCACATGTTGACAATAGGGATACCAGCTCTTCCTCAAAGGTTGGTCCCATTCAATTGCATCCACCTCGCAACCACATGTTTGCACAATAAGGTGGCTCCCTCCGCCTTAATCAAAACCCTTGTCTTTCAGAGTAGCTACCTCTTTTCACTCAACGAAATAGACCAAAACACTTCCTGGTGTAGCTACGGGGATGGGTAGATTAGATTAGAGAAACATAAATATTGTCAAGTAAAACAATCACCTGACTCATCCAGCTTTCCGTCCTGTTTCTTTCTCTCTATTGGAAGATTATCACATTCCAGCCGACATAGAGCTAGCTAGCTCACCTAGCCAGTCTGTCAACTTTGGTTGGTTTCCTTACTGAGGACATTACAGTAAAATAAAAGGATGTGTTGCAAAAGGGAATAGTGAAGCGGTAGTGTACTGGGAAAGATGGGTTAGTCTGTGGTATCCTGAGGGTTTGGATTAAGAGTGTTCTGTATATGAGATGAAAATAGTAGCAGAAGAAGACTGTCCGTTAGGTTACTCCATTCAGGGGAGGGGTGGTAGGGTTGGGTGAACATTTTTAAATAGGGGGATTAGAAACTAAGCTAACAATTAGTTTGATTGATATATATATATATATATATATATATATATATATATATATATATATATGTGTATATATATCTGCAATATTGAAGCTCATCCACTAAATTAAAAAGTTGTACAAAAATTAAAAAAATCATATTTTAATAGCCGGGCGATGGCACACATTTCAGGAAATAAACTTCACATAAACGCTGCGTATAAATGTAATTGTTTATGAGAATACTATGAATCACCATGAATTGTGTGTGAGGTTTAATGTTTGATATGTCACATTAGATAATTCAGTAATGACAAAAAAAAAAGTCTCATCCATTTTTTTAATCGGCAGTAAGAAACTGCTAGCCATTGGCTGCTAACAGCTGAGAACGACGAGCAATAAAACAGTTCGGGAGGACAGACCCTCTGAAATCGTCCCATTGCCCATCTGGTGGCTAAAGTAAGAACTGCCGAAAATTCCCAGTCAAATAGGATAATTATTATTCTATTTATATATATATATATATATTTTTTTTTTAATAGAGACTACTAAGTCAATAGAAATGTGAAGCAATGTGTAAATGATAACACGTTTGTGCAGGAAATTAAGGAATGTATTAAAATACTGGAATTAAACAATTAACTATGAAATGAGCGAAAGCTCTGTGTATTAAGGAAATAGGCCCCCGGAGCAAATCACATCCTGTCTCTAACAAGTGCCTGTTGTGTTCAGTGATTTAAGCTAATCACATCCTGTCTCTAACAAGTGCCTGTTGTGTTCAGTGATTTAAGCTAATCACATCCTGTCTCTAACAAGTGCCTGTTGTGTTCAGTGATTTAAGCTAATCACATCCTGTCTCTAACAAGTGCCTGTTGTGTTCAGTGATTTAAGCTAATCAAATCCTGTCTCTAACAAGTGCCTGTTGTGTTTAGTGATTTAAGCTAATCACATCCTGTCTCTAACAAGTGCCTGTTGTGTTCAATGATTTAAGCTAATCAAATCCTGTCTCTAACAAGTGCCTGTTGTGTTCAGTGATTTAAGCTAATCAAATCCTGTCTCTAACAAGTGCCTGTTGTGTTCAGTGATTTAAGCTAATCAAATCCTGTCTCTAACAAGTGCCTGTTGTGTTCAGTGATTTAAGCTAATCAAATCCTGTCTCTAACAAGTGCCTGTTGTGTTCAGTGATTTAAGCTAATCACATCCTGTCTCTAACAAGTGCCTGTTGTGTTCAGTGATTTAAGCTAATCACATCCTGTCTCTAACAAGTGCCTGTTGTGTTCAGTGATTTAAGCTAATCACATCCTGTCTCTAACAAGTGCCTGTTGTGTTCAGTGATTTCTAATCACATCCTGTCTCTAACAAGTGCCTGTTGTGTTCAGTGATTTTAATCACATCCTAATCTAAAATCAGTGATTTAAGCTAATCACATCCTGTCTCTAACAAGTGCCTGTTGTGTTCAGTGATTTAAGCTAATCAATCCTGTCTCTAACAAGTGCCTGTTGTGTTCAGTGATTTAAGCTAATACATCCTGTCTCTAACAAGTGCCTGTTGTGTTCAGTGATTTAAGCTAATCAAATCCTGTCTCTAACAAGTGCCTGTTGTGTTCAGTGATTTTAATCAAATCCTGTCTCTAACAAGTGCCTGTTGTGTTCAGTGATTTAAGCTAATCAAATCCTGTCTCTAACAAGTGCCTGTTGTGTTCAGTGATTTAAGCTAATCAAATCCTGTCTCTAACAAGTGCCTGTTGTGTTCAGTGATTTAAGCTAATCAAATCCTGTCTCTAACAAGTGCCTGTTGTGTTTAGTGATTTAAGCAAATCAAATCCTGTCTCTAACTAGTGCCTGTTGTGTTCAGTGATTTAAGCAAATCAAATCCTGTCTCTAATAAGTGACTGTTGTGTTCAGTGATTTAAGCTAATCACATCCTGTCTCTAACAAGTGCCTGTTGTGTTCAGTGATTTAAGCTAATCACATCCTGTCTCTAACAAGTGCCTGTTGTGTTCAGTGATTTAAGCTAATCACATCCTGTCTCTAACAAGTGCCTGTTGTGTTCAGTGATTTAAGCTAATCACATCCTGTCTCTAACAAGTGCCTGTTGTGTTCAGTGATTTCAGCAAATAAGAACTATTAATGAATGTTTTACGGTAAGTAGTATATCCTGCTGTTCATCTACTTAATCAAATCCAATACATTTGCCTTCAATTTACTGTAACTTGCTAATGCTACTTGGGAATAGCATTGCTAATTACGTAGCATAGCTAATGCTAACACTTGTTCCTCTTGATGTAAAAAGAAAAGGCCTCAGAAAGTAATTTACCCTCTTTTGCATTTCTTGTATATTTTCCCAATGGAGTCTTCTTGCATGCCATACTTTTCAGAAATCTGAGAAAGGAACAAAGGAAAGATTAGTATCACCGTCAACTCTACAGTATTCTCTCATGCTTGAACGATGAGATGCTTGGACGATGACGAAGTTGGGTAAGGAACAAGTATTAAGAGTGTACTACTTACCGCTTGTCTCAGGCCTTTCAGAGTTGGGGTGTTGAGCATGAGAGCATCGAACACCTCCTCGGACTCTGTTCTCACGTACAAGAGTACTGCAAAACAGGACAACAGAATATGTCAGCTTGTTTACCAGACCAGGAGAAAACAGGACAACAGAATATGTCAGCTTGTTTACCAGACCAGGAGAAAACAGGACAACAGAATATGTCAGCTTGTTTACCAGACCAGGAGAAAACAGGACAACAGAATATGTCAGCTTGTTTACCAGACCAGGAGAAAACAGGACAACAGAATATGTCAGCTTGTTTACCAGACCAGGAGAAAACAGGACAACAGAATATGTCAGCTTGTTTACCAGACCAGGAGAAAACAGGACAACAGAATATGTCAGCTTGTTTACCAGACCAGGAGAAAACAGGACAACAGAATATGTCAGCTTGTTTACCAGACCAGGAGAAAACAGGACAACAGAATATGTCAGCTTGTTTACCAGACCAGGAGAAAACAGGACAACAGAATATGTCAGCTTGTTTACCAGACCAGGAGAAAACAGGACAACAGAATATGTCAGCTTGTTTACCAGACCAGGAGAAAACAGGACAACAGAATATGTCAGCTTGTTTACCAGACCAGGAGAAAACAGGACAACAGAATATGTCAGCTTGTTTACCAGACCAGGAGAAAACAGGACAACAGAATATGTCAGCTTGTTTACCAGACCAGGAGAAAACAGGACAACAGAATACCAGGAGAAAACAGGACAACAGAATATGTCAGCTTGTTTACCAGACCAGGAGAAAACAGGACAACAGAATATGTCAGCTTGTTTACCAGACCAGGAGAAAACAGGACAACAGAATATGTCAGCTTGTTTACCAGACCAGGAGAAAACAGGACAACAGAATATGTCAGCTTGTTTACCAGACCAGGAGAAAACAGGACAACAGAATATGTCAGCTTGTTTACCAGACCAGGAGAAAACAGGACAACAGAATATGTCAGCTTGTTTACCAGACCAGGAGAAAACAGGACAACAGAATATGTCAGCTTGTTTACCAGACCAGGAGAAAACAGGACAACAGAATATGTCAGCTTGTTTACCAGACCAGGAGAAAACAGGACAACAGAATATGTCAGCTTGTTTACCAGACCAGGAGAAAACAGGACAACAGAATATGTCAGCTTGTTTACCAGACCAGGAGAAAACAGGACAACAGAATATGTCAGCTTGTTTACCAGACCAGGAGAAAACAGGACAACAGAATATGTCAGCTTGTTTACCAGACCAGGAGAAAACAGGACAACAGAATATGTCAGCTTGTTTACCAGACCAGGAGAAAACAGGACAACAGAATATGTCAGCTTGTTTACCAGACCAGGAGAAAACAGGACAACAGAATATGTCAGCTTGTTTACCAGACCAGGAGAAAACAGGACAACAGAATATGTCAGCTTGTTTACCAGACCAGGAGAAAACAGGACAACAGAATATGTCAGCTTGTTTACCAGACCAGGAGAAAACAGGACAGAATATGTCAGCTTGTTTACCAGACCAGAAAACAGGACAACAGAATATGTCAGCTTGTTTACCAGACCAGGAGAAAACAGGACAACAGAATATGTCAGCTTGTTTACCAGACCAGGAGAAAACAGGACAACAGAATATGTCAGCTTGTTTACCAGACCAGGAGAAAACAGGACAACAGAATATGTCAGCTTGTTTACCAGACCAGAGAAAACAGGACAACAGAATATGTCAGCTTGTTTACCAGACCAGGAGAAAACAGGACAACAGAATATGTCAGCTTGTTTACCAGACCAGGAGAAAACAGGACAACAGAATATGTCAGCTTGTTTACCAGACCAGGAGAAAACAGGACAACAGAATATGTCAGCTTGTTTACCAGACCAGGAGAAAACAGGACAACAGAATATGTCAGCTTGTTTACCAGACCAGGAGAAAACAGGACAACAGAATATGTCAGCTTGTTTACCAGACCAGGAGAAAACAGGACAACAGAATATGTCAGCTTGTTTACCAGACCAGGAGAAAACAGGACAACAGAATATGTCAGCTTGTTTACCAGACCAGGAGAAAACAGGACAACAGAATATGTCAGCTTGTTTACCAGACCAGGAGAAAACAGGACAGGAGAAAACAGAATATGTCAGCTTGTTTACCAGACCAGGAGAAAACAGGACAACAGAATATGTCAGCTTGTTTACCAGACCAGGAGAAAACAGGACAACAGAATATGTCAGCTTGTTTACCAGACCAGGAGAAAACAGGACAACAGAATATGTCAGCTTGTTTACCAGACCAGGAGAAAACAGGACAACAGAATATGTCAGCTTGTTTACCAGACCAGGAGAAAACAGGACAACAGAATATGTCAGCTTGTTTACCAGACCAGGAGAAAACAGGACAACAGAATATGTCAGCTTGTTTACCAGACCAGGAGAAAACAGGACAACAGAATATGTCAGCTTGTTTACCAGACCAGGAGAAAACAGGACAACAGAATATGTCAGCTTGTTTACCAGACCAGGAGAAAACAGGACAACAGAATATGTCAGCTTGTTTACCAGACCAGGAGAAAACAGGACAACAGAATATGTCAGCTTGTTTACCAGACCAGGAGAAAACAGGACAACAGAATATGTCAGCTTGTTTACCAGACCAGGAGAAAACAGGACAACAGAATATGTCAGCTTGTTTACCAGACCAGGAGAAAACAGGACAACAGAATATGTTTACCAGACCAGGAGAAAACAGGACAACAGAATATGTCAGCTTGTTTACCAGACCAGGAGAAAACAGGACAACAGAATATGTCAGCTTGAAAACAGGACAACAGAATATTCAGCTTGTTTACCAGACCAGGAGAAAACAGGACAACAAGCTTGTTTACAGACCAGGAGAAAACAGGACAACAGAATATGTCAGCTTGTTTACCAGACCAGGAGAAAACAGGACAACAGAATATGTCAGCTTGTTTACCAGACCAGGAGAAAACAGGACAACAGAATATGTCAGCTTGTTTACCAGACCAGGAGAAAACAGGACAACAGAATATGTCAGCTTGTTTACCAGACCAGGAGAAAACAGGACAACAGAATATGTCAGCTTGTTTACCAGACCAGGAGAAAACAGGACAACAGAATATGTCAGCTTGTTTACCAGACCAGGAGAAAACAGGACAACAGAATATGTCAGCTTGTTTACCAGACCAGGAGAAAACAGGACAACAGAATATGTCAGCTTGTTTACCAGACAGGAGAAAACAGGACAACAGAGTTTAAAACAGGAGAAAACAGGACAACAGAATATGTCAGCTTGTTTACCAGACCAGGAGAAAACAGGACAACAGAATATGTCAGCTTGTTTACCAGACCAGGAGAAAACAGGACAACAGAATATGTCAGCTTGTTTACCAGACCAGGAGAAACAGGACAACAGAATATGTCAGCTTGTTTACCAGACCAGGAGAAAACAGGACAACAGAATATGTCAGCTTGTTTACCAGACCAGGAGAAAACAGGACAACAGAATATGTCAGCTTGTTTACCAGACCAGGAGAAAACAGGACAACAGAATATGTCAGCTTGTTTACCAGACCAGGAGAAAACAGGACAACAGAACAGTGCCGTTTATTCATTGAAGCCAAAGGAAGCCAGGATTCCCTCTCAAAATTGTAAAAAAAAAAAATGTTTACATTGAATAATATATCTTTCTTCTCTCTGTGTTTCATAATTTTCCTTCAATTTGCTAGAGGCTGAATGTATCTCACCGGAGAAAGCATCCAAGTGAGCCCCTGACCTGAGAGGATGGAAGTTCAACATGTAGCTAGATGTAGTAGGCTAATGTTAACTAGTGTGGTCATCATTGCCAATGAAAGGAAGTTAGGCTAGCGAGCAAGCATTTTAGCCAGTTAGCCCAGGACAACAAAAATAAAATAAAAACGTGTACTGTATGACAGTCATATACGCTTTCGTCAACATGAAAGAGAGGAGGATGGCATACGCACAAACACAAATCAGAACCATGGACAGCCACATATTTATACTGAACAAAAATATAAACACAACATGTAAAGTGTTGGTCTCATGTTTCATGAGACCGAGCTTCATACTCGTCGCCAAACCCACTGGGTACAGGTTATCTACAAGTCTCTGCTAGGTAAAGCCCCGCCTTATCTCAGCTCACTGGTCACCATTGCAGCACCCACTCGTAGCACGCGCACCAGCAGGTATATCTCACTGGTCACTCCCAAAGCCAATTCATCCTTTGGTTGTCTTTCCTTCCAGTTCTCTGCTGCCCATGATTGGAACAAATTGCAAAAATCTCTGAAGCTGGAGACTCACATCTCCCTCACTAGCTTTAAACACTAGCTGTCAGAGCAGTTTACAGATCACTGCACCTGTACTTAGCCTATCTGTAAATATCTACCTACCTCATCCCCATACTGGTATTTATTTATTTATTTTGCTCCTTTGCACCCCAGTATCTCTACCTGCACATTCATCTTCTGCCAATCTACCATTCCAGTGTTTAATTGCTATATTGTAATTACTTCGACACCATGGCCTATTTATTTCCTTATCTTACCTCATTTGCACTCACTGTACATAGACTTTTTGTTTTCTTTTGTTCTACTGTATTATTGACTGTATGTTTTGTTAATTCCATGTGTAACTCTGTTGTTGCATGTGTCGAATTGCTACGCTTTATCTTGGCCAGGTCACAGTTGCAAATGAGAACTTGTTCTCAACTAGCCTAACTGGTTAAATAAAGGTGAAATAAATAAAAAATGAGCTGAAATAAAAGATCCCTGAAATGTTCAAAAGCTTCTTTCTCTCAAATTGTGTGCACAGATTTGTTTACATCCCTGTTAGTGAGCATTTCTCCTTTTGCCAAAATAATCCATCCATGGGACAACAGACTACGTCAGGCCGTTTACCAGACCGTGAACACAGTAGCGCTGTCTGTATATTTGCTTTGGGTTTGGGCCACTTTCATTTCAATTCAGGAAGTGCGCTTTATTTTCAATTCAAGAATTTAACTTTTCTATTTACCTTTCTGTTGCTCCTCCAATCTGGCCTGCTTGCTTGGTGGTGGGCTACCACTGCTCTGGTCCACTCTATCAGGGTAAAGTCTCTTCAGAGAGGTCCTTTCAACCTCTTCCAGTGTTGTGGGAGGTGCCTACACAGAGAACAATCATTAGGTACAGTTCCTCTATAGAATTTGATTGCTTAATTTCCCATCCCAGCCATTTTATGGCTGGAACAGTCATAAATAGGAATGTTATTATCACTGCTGAAGAGGTCTCCCATGACCCTGAAGGGATGCAGATGCAGAGAGATAAAATGTTCCAGACCAGAAGTCTGTCTATCTAAACTATCAGAGACGTAACTCTGTGTTGTTGTTTTTGTCGCACTGCTTTGCTTTATCTTGGCCAGGTCGCAGTTGTAAATGAGAACTTCTTCTCAACTGGCCTACCTGGTTAAATAAAGGTGAAATAAAATAATATCAAAGTTTCACAACCTGTCAGCGAGTCACATTTTGTATTGTATATAAGACAGAACATTTTCAGACTATTTTTTTATCAAGATAACATTCATTTGTTTGGGGATTTTTCGGTTCTCTCCCCTCTTAAGAAACTGGGATTTTCTAAGACATATTTTCTTTGACAGATGGAATGATTTATGGGACTCAGCTAAGTCTTGTAAATCATCCTACCCTCAGAGCCCAGAAAAGCAAATGACCCCCTTCACCTTTATCCTAAATTAGGGTACATCTCTCCCTAGCTTCCTCTCTTAAAGCAGTGAAAATGTCTGAACTGTCAAGTAAGTATGGGAGCATTAACACTTGGTAGAAGACTGAGCACACACACACACACACTCCCCCTCCCCACTCCCTAAAGCCCAGACTGTGGGAACTAAATGCTTGTCAGAACAGGAGCCCTTACCACCTCCACTGGCTTGTGTCAACAACACTGAAAAGTGGGGGGCTCGGTGAGTGTGTCTGCCAGGTGTATGTGTGTCTGCCAGGTGTGAGTGTGTCTGCCAGGTGTATGTGTGTCTGCCAGGTGTGAGTGTGTCTGCCAGGTGTATGTGAGTGTGCCAGGTGTATGTGAGTGTGTCAGGTGTGAGTGTGTCTGCCAGGTGTATGTGTGTCTGCCAGGTGTGAGTGTGTCTGCCAGGTGTATGTGTGTCTGCCAGGTGTATGTGAGTGTGTCAGGTGTGAGTGTGTCTGCCAGGTGTATGTGTGTCTGCCAAGTGTGTGTGAGTGTGTCTGTCAGGTGATGTGTGTGTGTGTCTCTGTGTGTAGGTTCCTGCAGGTTATCCTGTGTGTCAGTCACACTAGACTTGAGTTTCGAGTCGAGGAATCTGAATAGCCCACCAATTAGATTGTCTGAGCTTGGCATCTGCCTCTCCTCACTTTCCCTGATACTCTCCCTTATCCCAACCCACTTTTCCCACAAACGTATTTTCCCACACCATCCCCCCCACCCCTCCCCCTTGTGTGTGCCAGAGCCTTGAGCTACAGTCCCGGGATAGCAGGGAACATGACTCAACTCACTGTTGTGGTGGTGAACTCCAAGATCCCTCAATCCCAAAGAAAGATAAAGAAGGGTGGAGTAGGGAGGGTGGAGGAGGGAGACCTACCAGGCCACAGCGCTGCATGTTGGAGAGGTGCATCTCTGGGATGAAGAGGACGGGGTTGGTGACGTGGTCCTCCAGGGTTTTGAAGAAGGTGCTGTCACTTCCCATGGAGCTGGACACCACTGACTTGATGGCTGAGGAGGGAGAGGAGAACACTAGGTTAGAGTGAGCATTATAGAATCGCCTGTTAAATGAAGACCCAAAGGGCTTGTTTTCCCCGGGTGCTTTTTAGTCTATGAGTAGGGTTTACCTGACTCTGGGAGACTGTCTCTATGACATTGTAATGCTTGTGAGTCTGAATTATCTTCTTTAAAGGTAGAGCAGGTACTGAATAATAATACTTCATACAAGTGGGGATAAATCCAAAAATGCCAATTTGGTTAGAAATGCATGGGGTCTTAAATTTATTTTACCTTTATTTAACTAGGCAAGTCAGTTAAGAACAAATTCTTATTTTCAATGACGGCCTAGGAACAGTGGGTTAACTGCCTGTTCAGGGGCAGAACGGCAGATTTGTACTTTGTCAGCTCAGGGATTTGAACTTGCAACCTTTCAGTTAGTAGTCGAACACTCTAACCACTAGGCTACCCTGCCGCCCCAAATGACACAGACTGAGAATACAGGATGTATTTCCTGCTTGTCTGTTTTCACTGGATTTCGTCAGACTATTTCAACCATGTGATGGAGTGGAGATGGACTTGTGAAGGCCAAGCCTCATGATGCAAAAAAAAACTGATGAAAGCAGATACCCAACCTGTAATTAAATTACTTATTTGTATATTCTAACATGCTGACCACACCACTTGTTTTTCTTGCACGAGTGTTGCAAAATTAAATGTACACGTTATTCAATAATAGAATCCAAACTGCACACACGCCCGTGCGACAACGAACCTCTACGTAGCCAGGCCCTAAAATAGAACTTGGTTTTAGAACTTGAGGCGCTGCAAGTCCCTCCTCTCTCATTTTCTCATTGGTTTTTAGGAGGTCCACACTCCAGTGCAGTTGGTTGTAGTAAAGCACCTTAAAGTTGGTTGCCAACCGCCACATAAAGTCCACAAAAGAAGACTGAAGGAGAAGAGATTACTAGAAACAAATGTTTACCCTTTTACATCTGGATTAATTATTGGAGTAGGGAAAAGACAGTTTTGTGTGGCTCAAAATGGGTCAAAATTCTACAAAGATCCAGGAAACAAAAGGACTTTGAGCATTTCATGTAAAATATGTTTATATCCCAGGACAAATTAGCTAGCAACAGCTAGCAACAGCTAGCGAGCTAATTGTCCATGAATGTGATATGTTTCGACCTGTACCGAAATTAATGTTGTTGGTTCAGAGTTCTTTCTGATATTTCATCCTGCGTGTGCTGACCGCGTCTGGTGTGGATGAACAACATCAACATGTGCGCAATGGCGCGCGTGGGCGCATGCACATGGCCGTCATAGACAGCATGTTTGACACTGTTAAATGTCTCCTGGGGTTTACATCCGTCATTGGGTTAGTGTTCGTGTGCGGATGTCGCTTGTGATTATTTTTTTAATAAGACAGTGCCTGAAGAAGTCTTACTTTTGGAGTCGATGACAGTTTTGCCCCTCCTCTTGCTCCTCTTCCTGTCCTCATCCCTCATCTTCCTCTCTGCACCCTGAGGAGAAAGACCCAGACACACATGGTCACAACTCTTCTCTGACAATTTTATTCCTCATTGTACTAACCAGTCAGCCATACAACAATGTATTTATTAGAGAAGAAGCAGCAATAAAATAATACATCCGATTTCATGTCATGGTTGACCTAGCCTGACTAGCAATGTAGTCCGGTCACACCGCTCCAACTCATCACATTGAGATACAGAGGGACAAAAGTGATGACGGAACACTCATTCACCAGTTGCAAAACCAGTTTGTTTGGCTTGTGTGTCATTGAGCGGTCCGACACATTATCACTCCACTGTGTCAAAACAGCTAGTGGCAACGGATGACACATCCCAAAAGGTGGATAGATTGAAAAGATTATACATGGCCATAGGGGCATTTGACGACAACTATCAGATTTCAAGCCAACAATGGGATCAATGACTAGGTCTGTCAGACATAGGTTCAACTTATGAACCAGACATCTCTGAGATTAAATCATCTGTTTTCGTCACCTGCACAGCTTTAGGTCATAAACTAGAGATGCAGTAACTGTATAGGACTTAGTACCAAACCTTGGGGGATACCACTAAATATATATTGTAAAGCGTACAGTGCATTCGGAAGCATTCAGACCCCTTGACTTTTTCCACATTTTGTTATGTAATAGCCTTATTCTAAAATTCATTGTTTCGTTTTCCTCATCAATCTACACACAATGCCCCATAAAAACAAGTTTAGACATTTTTGCAAATGCATAAAAAAACTGAAATATCACATTAACATAAGTATTCAGGCCATTTACTCAGTACTTTGTTGAAGCACCTTTGGCAGTGATCACAGCCTTGAGCCTTCTCGGGTATGACGCTACAAGCCTGGCACACCTGTATTTGTGGAGTTTCTCCCATTATTCTCTGTAGATCCTCTCAAACTCCATCAGGTTGGATGGGGAGCATTGCTGCACAGCCATTTTCAGGTCTCTCCAGAGATGTTGGATTGGGTTTTTCAAGTCCGGGCTCTGGCTGGGCCACTCAGAGACTTGTCCCGAAGCCACTCACTGCGTTGTCTTGGCTGTGTGCTTAGGGTTATTGTCCTGTTGGAAGGTGAACCTTCATCCCAGTCTGAGGTCCTGAGCAGTTTTTCATCAAGGATCTATCTGTACTTTGCTCCATTCATCTTTCCCTTGATCCTGACTAGTGTCCCAGTCCCTGCCGCAGAAAAACATCCCCACAGCATGATGCTGCCACCACCATGTTTTACCATAGGGATGGTGCAGGTTTTCTCTTGACGTGATGCTTGGCATTCAGACCAAAGAGTTCAATCTTGGTTTCATCAAACCAGAGAATCACCTAAAGGACTCTCACGGTCTGAGAGTGGCCAGACGGTGCCTTTTGACAAACTCCAAGCGGGCTGTCATGTGCCTTTTAC
Organism: Oncorhynchus masou masou; assembly: GCF_036934945.1. Lineage (NCBI taxonomy): Eukaryota > Metazoa > Chordata > Actinopteri > Salmoniformes > Salmonidae > Oncorhynchus > Oncorhynchus masou. The sequence continues at coordinate 49,209,510 of NC_088232.1, forward strand.
AGAGGAGTGGCTTCCATCAGGCCACTCTACTATAAAGCCCTGATTGATGGAGTATTGCAGAGATGTGGTAGAAACATCTCAAGGATGATCAATGGAAACAAGATGCACCTGAGCTCAATTTCCAGTCTCATAAAAAGGGTCTGAATATTTATGTAAATAAGGTATGTTTTTTAAAAAATATATTTGCAAACATTTCTAGAAACCTGTTTCTGCGTTGTCATTATGGGGTATTGTGTGTAGATTGTTGAGGAAAAAATGTATGTACGTAAAAAAGTGGAAACAGGTAAAGGGGTCTGAATACTTTCACACATCTACACATCTATAAGCCCTTAGAAAAAAATGACATTTGAGATAGAGATCTTTACTGACCTTATCACAGAAGATTTTGACCTGGACAGCAGCTCTGTGGATGAGGCGGTTGGTGCCGGTGCTGAAATCATAGGTGTCGATCTGGAGGTTGAGAGGAAGCCCCTTCACCCCCTTCTGAGAGGAGAAGTCTGTACTCAGAGAGTTAATGCCAATGTACACCTGGAGAGAGGAGAGAGGAGAATAGGGGTACACATGATATCAGACAAGGAAACCTACAGTATTAATACTGGTTTCAAAGAAACTAATAAATATTACACATCACGGGCACAACACCTCTCCCCTATGTTACCTACTTTTTGTGTGCGTGTACTGACATGTATGTGTAACCGATTGATACACACGCAAACTACATGTTAATGTATTTTGTCCGTTATGTGTCGGACCCCAGTAAGACCAGCTGTCGCTAATAGAGATCCTGATAAATTTTTAAAAAATGTGAGGACTTTCTAGAACTGTTATGGTGCCCTTAAAAAAAAAGGGTCCTTGAGTGGTATTGAGAACCTTGAAAAATCATTAAACCATTTACGGAATTCGCAATATAATATATATCACTAATGTTTTATTCAATGTCATATAACGAGAAGTGACAAAGAGAGGTCGCGTGTGTGTGGGCGGCTGGCTGCCCTTTCACCAATGAGGTGTGACTGAGAGAAAATAAAAAGATTGAGTGACAAGCATAGACACATCTCTGATCAGGAAGAAGTGTGGAGACAGAAAAAGCTGAACAAATCAAAAACTAGGAGTCTATGGACACGTGTTGTGACTCCGTTTTGGCTTGGCAACTCTCCAATCTAAAACGTACAGACGTTCAGTGTAACAGAAAAGCTTCGAATGTTTCCATAACGGCTGTGTCTTGGTAAGGTTTCAGGATATAAGAGGCCCTGATTTTAACAGACTTGTTCTGGGTAAAATTAGATTAATTAATATATCACTGGTTGTGACAACAGGTGCCTTCAGTGTTGAAATGAGCTTTACTCTCTCATTCCTTCCAACCTGTCCTTTCCATTCTCCCTCTCCCCCTCTCTCTCTCTGTTCTCCCTCTCTCCGTTCTCCCTCTCCCTCTCTCCACCTGCAGGGAGTTTCACTGCCTCACCCCTATGGGCGTGAGCAGATTGCAGTAAGCGCTCTCGACGTGTCGCTCTTGCCTTGTGGTGACAGGCGCCCCGGGGCGGCCGCATGCCAGGGATTCCTCCCAACCCTCAGCGCTCCCTCATCGCCCCATTTCAGCTCAACGGATAGCGTGGCTAGATAAATAATAGGGCTGATCCTAGCACTTGTGACTTTATCTGTCTGTGTGTGTCTTTGTGTGTGTGTGTGTGTGTGTGTGTGTGTGTGTGTGTGTGTGTGTGTGTGTGTGTGTGTGTGTGTGTGTGTGTGTGTGTGTGTCTGTGTGTGTGTGTCAGTGTGTGTGTATCAGCGTGTGTGTGTGTGTCAGCTTGTGTGTGTGTCAGTGTGTGTGCGTCAGCGTGTGTGTGTCAGCGTGTGTGTGTGTGTGTGTGTGTGTGTGTGTGTCAGTGTGTGTGCGTCAGCGTGTGTGTGTCAGCGTGTGTGTATCAGCGTGTGTGTGTGTGTGTGTGTCAGCGTGTGTGTGTGTCAGTGTGTGTGCGTCAGCGTGTGTGTGTCAGCGTGTGTGTGTCAGCGTGTGTGTGTGTGTGTGTCAGCGTGTGTGTGTGTCAGCGTGTGTGTATCAGCGTGTGTGTGCGTGTGTGTGTGTGCGTCAGCGTGTGTGTATCAGCGTGTGTGTGCGTGTGTGTCAGCGTGTGTGTGTGTCAGCGTGTGTGTATCAGCGTGTGTGTGCGTGTGTGTGTGTCAGTGTGTGTGTGTGTGTGTGTGTCAGTGTGTGTGTGTCAGCGTGTGTGTGCGTGTGTGTCAGTGTGTGTGTGTGTCAGTGTGTGTTTTTCCAGTTTCCTGGCTGCGCTTACCTTCCCTTCCTCGTTGGGGTTCCAAATGAAAGACAGAGCATTGAAGGCCACCTCTTCCACATGGCCGATGCCACTGAAAACCTCTTTGTAGTCAGCTAGAAGACAGATGAAAGATATTGATACAAGGAAAATAAAGTGGTTATCTGCTCTGACAAGATCCAGGCTTATGAAAGAAACCAGATTGTGGTTTTCTGTTCTGAGTAGATACAGGCTTACGAAAAGAAGCAACAACTACTAATAAAACCTTCCAGTCATTGACATGTGTTGTTTTAAATGTAGAGCTAAGGCAAATTCCTGTTGCTGATCCTATGCATGTGTTTATGTGTACATGGTAAAGGTTGTATACCGATGTCAATGACCCTCTGCTTAACGGTCGGCTGCCTTGCGTGCCAGTGATTCCAGCACCTCAGCTGGATCTCTGCACTCTTATCATTCTCAAACACCGCCATGACCACCGTCTGGAGAAAGAGAGAGAGAGAGAGAGAGAGAGAGAGGGGCCATCAGACAAGGTACATTTTGTGTAGGTTGTTTGCATTGCCAACTCCGGCAAACTACTGGGCACGTTTCATTCGCAAAGGCTTGTGTTTTCTCGTTTCACCAGAGAAAAGAGAGAGGACTGTCACGCAGACCTTTAGCTCCTCCCCTTGTTCTCCCTCTCGGCCTGACTAACTGGCTGACACGCATTGGGTTTGGCCCCGCCAAAAGAAATATGTGTTGGCCCCGAACACTGAGCCTGGCGTAACTCCAAAACCAAAATCACTCATCACAAGAAGAGAGAACAACGTTCCCACCCTGCTCCGTCTACCATGACAGTCAACAATGGTGAGGAGAGGTGGGTTTTTGAAGGAACATACTTTTACTGGGGTTGTGTCAAATAGAACATCCTCTGGTGAGAGGAACTGTCCTCTTGGGTGATGTCATCAAAGCTCGACTCACCTTGACTTTGTTGGAGGACGGGCTGTCCACCCCCTGTAGGGAGATAGGGTAGAACTGGCCCTTGTTGAGGTAAACCATGGGCAGCTGGGACGACTTGTGCTGGGTGGCTTGAGGGGCTCCCAAAACGAACTGGAAATCATTCCTGGAGACAGAATGTTAACGGTCAGCATTATTTTTAGCCATTTGAATATTACTGACATTGCTTTGCGTGTTATACACAGCTCGATGATATTCATTACCTTTAGCCTTATTAAATTAGCATTTTTGATACTTGGGCGTAGCTCAGCACAGGTGTTCTAATTTGATTTGATTCCCAGGGCACATAGCTACCTGTATCTCTCTGGAGGGGAGTTGGTGTAGGAGTCAGAGTACACTGGACTGGGCTGCTTGGTAAAGGGATCACTGTAGGGTAGAGCCTGCTTCAGAGGAACACAAGAAAAAGTAATGAGGAGATGGAATGTGAAAAAGAAAGAGAGAAAGAGGAAAACTAGAAGGGGAGAAGTTGCCAGAGATTAAAATGTACAAATAAACAAGATGGCTGCTCTGGTTAGAACAGTAAGCTTGCCTCAGTGGTGGCCTCAGGGAAGGCTGTCTCTGTGGGCCACTTCTGGGAGAGCAGGGAGTCAAACATGTTGTTGATGGCCTGCTTGTCGTAGGTGTCGGCACTGGAGTTTTGGGGGACAGAGGGAGGGCAGAGGGACGACAGCTTGCTGTTGAGGTCCAGCGCCTCCTGGGGGTGGCTGGAAGAAACGTTGATGATGTTGGTAGGCGTCTCCAGGGAGACCAGCTCGGGGGAGGAGCCACTCAGTGTCCTGGGTTGGAGGGGGGGGGGGATACAATTTAGATACAATACCAACCCAATTAGCCACTCCTTTGATTGACACTCAATTAAATAATGGAGATGTTCGATAAACAAAACTCTTCTGAGAAACACTGATTGTCAATGGAACTGCCCTTCCTTCAAAAACAAATCCAGCTCTTTTATACAGTAGCCTGTACAGCAGCACACATACACACAATTCCCGGGATAAAATGTGTAAAAGTCAATAAGAATGAATAAAGCCAGTGTAGTTCTCAGAGTCCACTGAGCACACAGTGCTACTGAAAGTGAACTAAAGAAAGCTGGGTGGGGAACTGTTTACCGCCTAATCCCAATATTTCTTCCCCTCTTTCTTTATTTGAGTTTTGTCGAAAGGGACTGACTGCCGTGTTTGACGGGACAACAGTGCGGCCACCGACGGCCATTTTTCAACCCAGACAAAAGAGAGGTTGAGAGAGAGGGAGAGCTGGGGCTGCTTCTCCTCCTTTGTGAGTCAGAGACAGTGTTGTTCAGGGGTGGCAAGAGGAGGAGTATCACAGCCCATAATCCCTTGGGGTTCTGTTTGACAGGGGGATTAGCCACAAGCTCACCCAACTCTGACCTTGCCAAAGCCTTGCCCTTTTTCTGCAGCTTGACTCCATGACATAGGAACTCCCAATACCACCCGGGTTCCACTTAAAAATCCCTTTACCATCCGATCTTCCCCATACCCCTTTAGTGTCTGCCTCTACGGTTTGATTGACAGGTGAAATTATCTTGGCCTTTAACCTGATCGCTCAATCAAGTCCATACTCTTGGTAGTGTAAACAATTGCTTAGATATCATCTTTTTTTTTTTTTTTTTTAGAGGGGTGGATCAGCTAAATATTGCGGAAAGAATATTGGTTCCATCAATGTAACTGTCTGCATCATTTCCAATCCCCCATATATTTTTGGGGTAAATATATATATCCATATACATACACACATGCATACCTATATAGACATACATACTTTTTTAAAGAATATACCTTTATTATTATTCCCCACAAACCCTGGAGTAACTCCAATTGGAGTAAACTAATAAACACTTCTGCTTCTACCTTCAATCCATACATCTTAATACACATTTTACATTCACAGTCTATTTTACAATAGTTATATTTTGTTTGTTTTTATTCCTTCCTCTATTTCTGATGTCCATCCAGTTGGATTTCTATTTGTAACTGTGATATTTCACAAAAGGTCTGGACATATATACATTTTACAGACCCCGTGTGTTCTACATGTTTTGTCTTGCTATTAGTCCCACCCTTCAGCTCCATTCAACTTCTCCCATCTATCTCTCAACATCATCCATTTTGGATTTCTATTTGCCATATATTTTTCAGATATCAATCTTACCTCTCTGGCTTGTACATATTGCTGCCTCGGCTGCATGCAACCATTTTCTGTTCTTTTGGTGTCTGTGAACATGAGGGACAACAGTGAGTTGTTTCTGTACAACACATACAAGGGAGACAGGTTGAACTTAAACGGGTGGTATTACACACACACACACACACACACACACACACACACACACACACACACACACACACACACACACACACACACACACACACACACACACACACACACACACACACACACACACACACACACACTACCTTGCACTGGTCGTAGGTGAGTAGGCTGTCTGTGTAGGCCCAGGAGTCCATGATGAGGTTACTGTAACACTGGTAGTTGAAACTCTCGTTCTGAAGGACCAATCCCAGAGTCCTGCAGCACACAGACCAGGAGAAACATGAATAAAGTCACATGATTAAAAAAAAGGCTTCACATTCTGAATAATATATTAGAGTGAAGGAGGTAGCACTTGACTTTGTAAATTAAATGACATTTTTTTGGCATGTTTTGGCTCTGGGAAGTGCCTCTGCATATGCGTGTGTTAACTTTTGTAGTAAAAATGCAAGACTTAATGCTGTGAGTGTCTGCATGCTAATAACAACCTTAAGCGCTGCACATACTTGCCCCTGGGCTAGGAGGACGGTTTCGATTGCAAAACCACAGATCTTAATAAGATATTTGCTGCTCACTGCGTACAGTAGATGCCAGAGAAGTTCAAAATACTAGGGGCCAAGAGCTCACCCACACACAAGTATGGCTTGTATAATAACCTCAAAATAATTACGTTCACTAGAACTCAATCACATTATCAGTTACCTCAGAACGGTATTATGTTTTCTTTTTTTTTATGAAAAGAAATAACATTTTTATTATAAGCCTTTTCCCTCCAGGGGCCATAGGGTCGTAGTGACTTCTTAAGTACAAAGGTCAGGATCCGAGCTGTCAGCTGTCTGGAAGGCTCTGGGTTGACAACAGTCCAGACACAAAACATGGGATTTAGGGAACGGATCAGTAACTCCTTAGGATAAACAGAAACAAAATTGGGATTTGTTTTTGTTTTTGGGGGGGAGGGGGATTTCCTGGCTACTGAGGATGGAGTAAGCTTCCTGTAGGTTGACCTGGAGTGGCCAGTGTGCAAACAGAGAAGGTTTACCTATGAGCTACCACATAATGTGCTGACAACAAAAGGAAGACTTCAGGCATTGACATCCTACGGTGTTTGAACAGGAGTGAGAGAATCACAATAAGGGTGTATTAGCAGAAAATAATGTTGTATTATCACTGTCCTTCCATACCTCTTAAGATTCCAATACAATTGTTTACTAAAAAATGCCTTCTCTCAAAACTACAGCCCACCACTGCAAAGACTGATAACAGACACCTGTTGTAAGATACACCTGTCTCTCCCCTCTACAGACACTCACCTGCCTCAGTGTACATTAACATCACAACATTCCATTAGCTACTCTTCCCCTTACAATAAAAAGGTGTCGTTTTGAAACTGCAGTAAAAGTGCAGTAACTGCAGTCACCTGTGGTATTTTGGACACAGTAGTTGCAGTATAACTGCATTGTACTGCAGTTATACTGCAAAATTATTGGGACGCATTATTTGCTGCAAACTACAGTTATACTGTACTCTGACTGCAATCTTTTTGCGTAAGGGCCTTTCTCTAAATACTGCTCAATACAAATGTTACAATAGAGAATCCCTGTCTCGAGTTTCACCACTACATTATGTAATTCAACGCATTCTCCAAGACATTCAGGAGGCGGGTACCAGTTTCCCTCTCCCCCATTGTGTGTTGTACCCCTCAGGTTAGTGTCAACACTGCCTATGACAGGCCAGTTTAAACCACGAGTCCCTATAAATACACAACATAGCAGGGGGACATCGATAGTGTGTGTGTGTGTGTGTGTGTGTGTGTGTGTGTGTGTGTGTGTGTGTGTGTGTGTGTGTGTGTGTGTGTGTGTGTGTGTGTGTGTGTGTGTGTGTGTGTGTGTGTGTGTGTGTGTGTATCAGGTTCTCCACTAAATATACTTTTAGTAAAAACACACTTTTCACATGATGGTCTCATTGCACAACATAGAGAAACAGAGGTAGAGAAGAGGGGCCCTGAATTTCTCCTCCCCTCTCTCTCAGGAAGTGAAGGTAACTCTTACTGTTCAACAGAAGATGATGAATGGACAAGTCAGCACTTGCATCATAATCTATTCTGGCCCTCAGCAGAAAATAAAGGTAGACTGTTGCAGAACCAAAAGCAGTTACAGCCAAAAGAGCCTTACATCAATCCAACCAAAAGATGCACTTATGTCACGTTCATGCAGTAGTCGTAGAAAACAAAAGGTGATCCGGAGTTTCCCACTAGGGGAAACAATCAATAGGAAGCTCTACGCAAATAACTTACTTACATTTTAACCCGGAGGTTCCGAGTTTCCGATAGCACGTGAATGCGGCAATAAAATATTAGACTGTCTTATACAATTGGTTGCATTTTACCACAAGACACAAGTCCAAACTCATTTCCCTTAAGGAACACATTCTAGCCCCAGAACACCCCCCTTTAAACCCTTTAAAACATAGCATTTCCTCAGAGAACCATGTAAAGAAGTTGTCAACTTACTCAATCTCTTTGGTCATGACTCCTTTCCAAGACAGCAGAGTTTAGGTTCCTCTGGGTAAAGACTCCTCTAGTGGGTGTGGGTGTTGTCTGTCTTAGCAGAGAGAGTGAGCCTGTTTTGAATCCTGTCCTCACCAGCTCCCCACATTTATTTCATGCTGACAGGTAGCTTCCCTCACTCGCGCCTGATTGGCCGAGGGCTCCGGAGACAGGTGCCTGATAGGACAGGTGTAGAGGGGTTAACTGTTTCAGTGCTGATGAAACACAGGTGTGAGTGGCGGGTACTTAGCAGGACAATCCTGGGAGATGTTTCACACATCTCATTAGGAGTTAAAGAAAAGAGATTGGTTTCTCCAGGCTGTCAAATGATTCTTATTGAAAGTGAGAAAACAAATAGTTTTTTTCAGGAACTATGCTTTAAAATGGCAATAGAATTCAGTATCGTTATACAGTGTTGAGAAAAAATGTACTGGTGCCATGGTGCCCTTATTTGCCTGGATCAGTGTTTGCAATTGTTTTTGACTAAACTATTTGATTGGAGTAGTTGAGAGTAGTAGATATTTGGATACTTTATATTTGGATAGGATTTGAAAGGATTTGTTTCATTGCATATTGAATGATCCACAAGAGCAACGTAATTAAGATGATCATATCTGGTCCTTATAAATAAACAAAGACCATACCATAATTTCAAGTTGATATACCAGTACATCCATGTTCATTTATTTAATGAGCATGAGTTCTTTCTGCTGTTTAAAATGTTTTAACAATTATAGTAGGATTTTTTTAGGGTTTGGATTTTACATTTCAATATAGATAAAACTGAAATATGTAATCTTTCAAATCTGTGAAAATTCACAATTCTCAAAGTGCAATACATCTTTAAATACTTCACATTTTAATATGGAACATCACCTACATGGTTTATTTTATATATTGTATTTCTGTATGGGATCTGCCCATATAGCAGAAACCAAACTATGGAGATGGTAAGACATACATGACTTCCTCCTTTCACAAAAAGTTATGAATTGAGTCACCCACAGGATGCCGTGTTCTTTTAAGGATCTTCTCTGTTACAAGGATAAGGCTCTTCCAGGCTAACTTCTTCCACCCACCTTCCTTCCCTTTTATAGAACCAATAAGAAGGATAACGCCATCTGGGCCCAGATTCACAAAACACGTCTTATGCAAAAACTTAAGAAGCTAAAAACTAAGTTTATAGGATAGTTCATAGATGCAATTCCTCAACAATATCTTAAGATTTTATGATTTTCTTACAAACGTTTAAAATATTGTCTCATTATTAATCTTAAAATGTGTGTTGCTCGGACATCAATTTAGCTAGCTATCTAGCTGGCAATGGCAATCATCTTTCAGATGAAGTTTGTGTGAATGAAACATGTTAGATTGCTTATTCTCTCACTGCCCAGAGTTTAGGACAAGGGTTTAGCTATCTTGGAATTAAGAACAAATCCAATAACTTTATTTTCAAAATTCAAATTTCTACTTCACTTTTTTGCTTAAGGAGAAACATAATAAATATCGCAATAACATTTCCAACAACCTTTTTAGCAACTTTGCTTAACTTTCTTCACAAGTCTATAGTTGTATGTATCTGGGCCCTGGCCAGTATCTAGTGTAGGAGTGCTGATGTAAGATCAGTTTTGCCTTTTAGATCACAGGGAATATGATTATACGTACGGGGGGAACTGATCCTAGATCAGCGCTGAGCTTGCCTAGCATGTGCTACATGTTTTAACATTTTTTAACCAGGTGTATCCTGTACAATAAAAATGAAGTTCTTGTATATATATATATATATATATATATATATATATATATATATATATATATATATATATATATATATATATATATATATATATATATATATATATTACAGTACCAGTCAAAAGTTTGGACAAACCTGCACATTCAAGGATTTTTCTTTATTTTTACTATTTTCTACATTGTAGAATAATAGTGAATACATCAAAACTATGAAACAACAATTATGGAATCATGTAGTAACCAAAAAAGTGTTAAACAAATCAAAATATATTTTATATTTGAGATTCTTCAAAGTAGAAACCCTTTGCCTTGATCACAGCGTTGCACACTCTTGGCATTCTCTCAGCCAGCTCCACCTGGAATGCTTTTCCAACAGTCTTGAAGGAGTTCCCGCATATGCTGAACACTTGTTGGCTGATTTTCCTTCACTCTGCGGTCCAACTCATCCCAAACCATCTCAATTGGTTTGAGGTCAGGTGATTGTGGAGGCCAGGTCATCTGATGAATCACTCTCCTTCTTGGTAAAATAGCCCTTACACAGCCTAGAGGTGTGTTGGGTCATTGTCCTTTTGAAAAACAAATGATAGTCCCACTAAGTGCAAACCAGATGGGATGGCGTAACGCTACAGAATGCTGTGGCAGCCATGCTGGTTAAGTGTGCCTTGAATTCTAAATAAATCACAAACAGTGTCACCGGCAAAGCACCCCCACACCATCCCACCTCCTCCTCCATGCTTCACAGTGGGAACCACATATCCGGAGATCATCCATTCACCTCAAATCAAAATCAAATAATTTTTATTTGTCACATGTTTAGCAGGTGTTATTGCGGGTGTAGCAAAATGCTAGTGCTTCTAGCTCCGACGGTGCAGTAATATCTAACAAGTAATATCTAACAGTTTCACAACATATACCCAAAATACATGTAAGTCTAAGTAAGGAATGGATTAAGGATATCTATACATATATGTCAGAGAGGCATTGGACTAAGATACAGTGGCATAGTATAGAATACAGTATATACATATGAGATGGGTGTTTCAATATTTACACACAATTAAAGTGACTAAGATACCATAGAATAGTTTAGAGTACAGTTTATACATATGAGATGAGTAATGTGAGACGGAGACATTATTAAAGTGGCTCGTGTTTCATTTCCTTAAAGTGGCCTGTGACTCCTAATCTATGTCTATAGGCAGCAGCCTCTGATGTGCTGGAGATGGCTGTTTATCAATCAGTGATGTAGTATAGAATACAAAACGGTGTATACATGTGAGATGGGTGATGCAATATGTAAACACAATTTTAAAGTGACTAAGATACCGTAGAATAGTGTAGAGCACAGTTCATACATGTGAGATGAGTAATGCGAGATGCGGAAACATTACCTTTAAAAATCCGCCCCCTTTTTTTCTATTTTTGCCTAAAATGACTTACCCGAATCTAACTGCCTTTAGCTCAAGCCCTGAAGCAAGGATATGCATATTCTTGATTCCATTTGAAATGAAACACTTTGAAGTTTGTGGAAATGTGAAATGAATGTAGGAGAATGTAACACATTAGATATGGTAAAAGAAAATACAAAGAAAAAGCCAACCGTTTAAAAAATATATATTTTTGTAAAATAATTTTTGAAATGCAAGAGAAAGGCCATAATGCATTATTCTAGCCCAGGTGCAATTTAGATTTTGAACACTAGATGGCAGCAGTGTATGTGCAAAGGTTCAGACTGATCCAATGAACCGTTGCATTTCTGTTCAACATGTATCATGACTGCCCAAATGTGCCTAATTGGGATATTAATAACTTTTCAAGTTCATAGCTACTGTAATTGGACAGTTCCGTTAGATTAGCAAGAATTTAAGCTTTCTGACAATATCCAATATTTCTTTGTCCTTGGAAATGTTCTTGTTACTTACAACTTTATGCTAATCGCATTAGCGCACATTAGCTCAACCGTCCCGTGGGTGAGACACCGATCTGTAGAGATCCTTAAGAGGTTTTAAAGTAGCTAGTGATCCATTTCTAAAAGTGGTCAGTGATTTCTAATCTATGTCTATAGGCAGTCACCTCTGATGTGCTGGAGATGGCTGTTTAGCAGCCTGATGGCCTTGAGATAGAAACTGTTTTTCAGTCACTCGGTCCCAGCTTTGATACACCTGTACTGACATTGCCTTCTGGATGAACAGGCAGTGGCTTGGGTGGTTGACGTCCTTGATGATATTTTTTGACTTCCTATGGCATCGAGTGCTGTAGGTGTCCAGGAGGGTGGGAAGTTTGACCCCAGTAATGCGTTGGACAGACCACACCACCCCATGGAGAGCTTTGCAGTTGTGGGTGGTGCAGTTGCCGTACCAGGCAGTAATACAGCCTGACAGGATGCTCTCAATCCTGCATCTGTAAAAGTTTCTGAGGGTTTTAGGTGTTAAGCCAACATTTTTTTGCCTCCTGAGGTTGAGGAGGCGCTGTTACACCTTCTTCACCACACTGTCTGTGTGGGTGGAACATTTAAATTTGTCAATGATGTGTATGCCGAGGAACTTTCCACCTTCTTCACTGAGGTCCCACCGATGTGGATAGGGGGGTGCTCCCTCCGCTGTTTCCTGAAGTCCACGATCATATCCTTAGTTTTGTTAACATTGAGTGAGAGCCCTCACCTCTTTCCTGTAGGCGGTCTCATTGTTGTTGGTAATCAAGCCAGAACTGTTGTGTCGTCTGCAAACTTGATTATTGATTTGGAGGCGTGCATGGCCACGCAATCATGGGTGTACAGGAGAGGGCTGAGCACGCAGCCTTGTGGGGCCCCAGTGTTGAGGATCAGCGAAGAGGAGGTGTTGTTTCCTACCTTCACCACCTGGGGGCGACCTGTCAGGAAGTCCAGGACCCAGTTGGACAGGGTGGGGTTCAGCCCCAGGGCCTCGCTTGATGATGAGCTTGGAAGGTACTATGGTGTTGAATGCTAAGCTATAGTCAATGAACAGCATTCTTACATAGTTATTCCTCTTGTCCAGATGGGTGGCGATTGCATCGTCTGTGGATCTATTGGGTCGGTAAGCAAATTGAAGTGGGTCTAGGGTGGAAGGTAAGGTGGAGGTGATATGATCCTTGACCTACTCTGTGTTTCACAAAGACACGGCAGTTGGAACCAAAAATCTCACATTTGGACTCATCAGACTAAAGTACCGATTACCACCGGTCCATTGCTCGTGTTTCTTGGCCCAAGCAATTCTCTTCTTATTATTGGTATCCTTCAATAGTGGTTTCTTTGCAGCAATTCGACCATGAAGGCCAGATTCATGTAGTCTCTTCTGAACAGTTGATGTTGAGATGTGTCTGATATTTTAACTCTGTGAAACATTTATTTGGGCTGCAATCTGAGGTGCAGTTAACTCTAATGAACTTATCCTCTGCAGCAGAGGTAACTCTGGGTCTTTCCTTCCTGTGGCGGTCTTCATGAGAGCCAGTTTCATCATAGTGCTTGATGTTTTTTTTGCAACTGCATCTGAAGGAACTTTCAAAGTTCATGAAATTTTCCGTATTGACTAACATTCTTGTTTTAAAGTAATGATGGACTGCTCGTCTCTGCTTATTTTTCGCTGTACTTGCCATAATATGGGCTTGGTCTTTTACCAAATAGGACTGTTGTCTGTATACCTTGTCACCTTGTCACAACACAACTGATTGGTGCAAAAGCATTATTAAGAAGGAAAGAAATTCCACAAATTAACTTTTATCAAGGCACACCTGTTCATTGAAATGCATTCCAGGTGACAACCTCATGAAGCGGGTTGAGAGAATGCCAAGAGTGTGCAAAGCTGTCATCAAGGCAAAGGGTGGCTACTTTGAAGAATCTCAAATATGAAATATTTTTTGGGGTTACTACATGATTCCATATGTGTTATTTCATAGTGTTGATGTCCTCACTATTACTCTACAATGTAGAAAATAGTACAAATAAAGAAAACCCCTTGAATGAGTAGGTGTGTCCAAACGTTTGACTGGTATTGTATAAAAAAAGCGTATTCTAGCTCTATAGCTTTGAATAGTGTGTGACAGGGTTGGGGACCGGGTCCAGTCCATTTCAATTCAGTCAGGAGTTGAACACATTTCAGTTCAAATGTTTTCCATTCAGTCCATGTCCAATCCACTTTCTGAATGGATGAAATTTAAATGCAATTGACCCTGACCCTGGTGTGTAGAGCCTGAACATGACTTTCGGACCATCTCTATATAAATGTATCACCGCTGTCTGATTAAAAAAAAAACTCTCATCTCCAAAACAGAAACTTTTTAGGTAATTTGTTACATTGTCTTGGTCCTTTAGTCGTTTAAATATTCACAGTACATTGATGGGCGATACTACTTTCAACATGTGATTTTGTTTAAATAAAAAAGCCAAAAATGGACTTACACAATGTTTTATCAGACAGCGACAATATATTCAATGCATGCATCTGTGCGGGTGTTTGTGTGTGTTTGTCTGTGCCTGCGTGTGTACTCGTGTGTGTGCATGCGCGTGCCTGTGTGTCTCTGCGTGTGTGCACGTGTGTGTGTGTGTGCACGTGTGCGTGTGTGTGTCTGTGTGTGTGTATTTTCTGTAGCTGGGACTTCAGGGCATCTGGCGTGGCGACACATGAGGGTGCGTGCTTTGCGGCACCCCCCCCCACACACACACACACACCGAGACACACATGGGACACACCCTCACACACACCGAGGCCTGAGGGCAAGTTGGACAGATGAGAAAGAGAGAAAATTTCTTAGTGACACACCCTGGTATTACAGTATTAATCCTCAAGAGGCCTTATTGGTTGACCTCAGTGAGCTCACAGCTTTTAATCAGTCTCGTCGGTTGAATTAGATTTTCAGCTAAGTTTGTTTTTTGATCACTTAAGCCACAGCCCAATAAGTTACAAACAATATCATGAATATGGCATATAGTGGTCATAGAGACAGGGACATAAAGACAGTACCAATCTTATTAAATGTTTAACGGGTTTCACTATGTGTTTTTAAAGTGAGTCAGCAGATCAAAACTTAATAATACCATAGCAACCTTAGTTCAACATCTAGCGACCTAATCAAGTGTCATTTACACAGCACATTTCAGCAGTGGAATGCAGCACAATGTGCTACACAGGAAGAAAAAAGAAATAAAAAGGAAAGTAAAAACTGAAATATTTACTATACAACAAACATAATGGGATGAAAAACAAAAGAATAACAATGAAAACTGAACGACTTAAAAGCACCCTAAGGAAATTTGAAAAAGGTGTATTTTAAGAGCTCTTTTAAATATGTCCACAGTTTTGGCCACACTCAGGTTCTCAGGCAGGCTATTCCAAAGGCTGGGGGCATAATAACTTAAGGCTGCCTCTCCATGCCTCTTGTTCCGAGGCTTTAGGATAGTTAAAAGGCTGCCTCTCCATACCTCTTGTTCCGAGGCTTTAGGATAGTTAAAAGGCTGCCTCTCCATGCCTCTTGGTCCTAGGCTTTGGGATAGTTAAAAGGCTGCCTCTCCATGCCTCTTGTTCCGAGGCTTTAGGATAGTTAAAAGGCTGCCTCTCCATGTCTCTTGGTCCTAGGCTTTGGGATAGTTAAAAGACTGCCTCTCCATGCCTCTTGTTCCTAGGCTTTAGGATAGTTAAAAGGCTGCCTCTCCATGCCTCTTGGTCCTAGGCTTTGGGATAGTTAAAAGGCTGCCTCTCCATGCCTCTTGGTCCTAGGCTTTGGGATAGTTAAATGGCTGCCTCTCCATGCCTCTTGTTCCTAAGCTTTAGGATAGTTAAAAGGCTGCCTCTCCATGCCTCTTGTTCCTAGGCTTTAGGATAGTTAAAAGGCTGCCTCTCCATGCCTCTTGTTTCTAGGCTTTGGGATAGTTAAAAGGCTGCCTCTCCATACCTCTTGTTCCTAAGCTTTAGGATAGTTAAAAGGCTGCCTCTCCATGCCTCTTGGTCCTAGGCTTTGGGATAGTTAAAAGGCTGCCTCTCCATGCCTCTTGGTCCTAGGCTTTGGGATAGTTAAAAGGCTGCCTCTCCATGCCTCTTGGTCCTAGGCTTTAGGATAGTTAAAAGGCTGCCTCTCCATGCCTCTTGGTCCTAGGCTTTGGGATAGTTAAAAGGCTGCCTCTCCATGCCTCTTGTTCCGAGGCTTTAGGATAGTTAAAAGGCTGCCTCTCCATGCCTCTTGTTCCTAGGCTTTAGGATAGTTAAAAGGCTGCCTCTCCATGCCTCTTGGTCCAAGGCTTTGGGATAGTTAAAAGGCTGCCTCTCCATGCCTCTTGGTCCCAGGCTTTGGGATAGTTAAAAGGCTGCCTCTCCATGCCTCTTGGTCCAAGGCTTTGGGATAGTTAAAAGGTCAATGCCAGAGGACCTGAGGGACCTACTGTGTATCTCTCTACTGGAAGTTTGAGAACATTTTTTAATTGTTTAATAACATTGCTATAATCATGCTATTTTTCAGTTCAACTTTTACATTATTCTGATTTTTATTTTAATTAAAAGAAATGTAAAGAGAAATGTAAAGAGGGGCATTCATTAAGCATTTAATTCAATATGTATGGCTTAACTTAGTGAAAACCATCAATTTGCCCTCTTCTGAACTGATGTGTTTCTACAGGGTGCTGCAGGATGCTGCCACCACCATGCTTCACCGTACGGATGCTGCCACCACCATGCATCACCGTATGGATGCTGCCACCACCATTCTTCACCGTACGGACGCTGCCACCACCATGCTTCACCGTACGGATGGTGCCAGGTTTCCTCCAGACATGAGCCTTGGCTTTTAGGACTGTCAGACACCCACTACCTTTTAGTTACAGTCAGACACCCACCACCCTTTAGTTACTGACTATCAGACAACCACTACCCTTTAGTTACGGTCCGAGACCCACTACCCTTTAGTTACTGTCAGACACCCACTACCCTTTAGTTACTGTCAGACACCCACCACCCTTTAGTTACTGACTGTCAGACACCCACCACCCTTTAGTTACTGTCAGACACCCACTACCCTTTAGTTACTGTCAGAGACCCACCACCCTTTAGTTACTGACTATCAGACACCCACCACCCTTTAGTTACTGACTGTCAGACACCCACCACCCTTTAGTTACTGACTGTCAGACACCCACCACCCTTTAGTTACTGTCAGACACCCACCACCCTTTAGTTACTGTCAGACACCCACTACCCTTTAGTTACTGTCAGACACCCACTACCCTTTAGTTACTGTCAGACACCCACCACCCTTTAGTTACTGACTGTCAGACACCCACTACCCTTTAGTTACTGTCAGACACCCACCACCCTTTAGATACTGTCAGACACCCACCACCTTTTAGTTACTGTCAGACACCCACCACCCTTTAGTTACTGTCAGACACCCACCACCCTTTAGTGACTGTCAGACACCCACCACCCTTTAGTGACTGTCAGACACCCACTCCCCTTTAGTTACTGTCAGACACCCACCACCCTTTAGTTACTGACTGTCAGACACCCACTACCCTTTAGTTACTGTCAGACACCCACTACCCTTTAGTTACTGTCAGACACCCACCACCCTTTAGTTACTGACTGTCAGACACCCACTACCCTTTAGTTACTGTCAGACACCCACCACCCTTTAGTTACTGTCAGACACCCACCACCTTTTAGTTACTGTCAGACACCCACCACCCTTTAGTTACTGTCAGACACCCACCACCCTTTAGTGACTGTCAGACACCCACCACCCTTTAGTGACTGTCAGACACCCACTCCCCTTTAGTTACTGTCAGACACCCACCACCCTTTAGTTACTGACTGTCAGACACCCACCACCTTTTAGTTACTGTCAGACACCCACTACCCTTTAGTTACTGTCAGACACCCACCACCCTTTAGTTACTGACTGTCAGACACCCACTACCCTTTAGTTACTGTCAGACACCCACCACCCTTTAGTTACTGTCAGAGACCCACCACCCTTTAGTTACTGACTATCAGACACCCACCACCCTTTAGTTACTGACTGTCAGACACCCACCACCCTTTAGTTACTGACTGTCAGACACCCACCACCCTTTAGTTACTGTCAGATACCCAACACCCTTAAGTTACTGTCAGACACCCACTACCTTTTAGTTACAGTCAGACACCCACCACCCTTTAGTTACTGACTGTCAGACACCCACTACCATTTAGTTACTGTCAGATCCCCACTACCCTTTAGTTACTGTCAGAGACCCACCACCCTTTAGTTACTGTCAGACACCCACTCCCCTTTAGTTACTGTCAGACACCCACTACTCTTTAGTTACTGTCAGACACCCACCACCCTTTAGTTACTGTCAGACACCCACCACCCTTTAGTTCCTGTCAGAAACCCACCACCCTTTAGTTACTATCAGACCCCCACCACCCTTTAGTTACTGTCAGACACCCACTACCCTTTAGTTACTGTCAGACACCCACCACCCTTTAGTTACTGTCAGACACCCACTACCATTTAGTTACTGTCAGACACCCACCACCATTTAGTTACTGTCAGAAACCCACTACCCTTTAGTTACTGTCAGACACCCACCACCCTTTAGTTACTGTCAGACACCCACTACCCTTTAGTTACTGACTGTCAGACACCCACCACCCTTTAGTTACTGACTGTCAGACACCCACTACCCTTTAGTTACTGTCAGAGACCCACTACCCTTTAGTTACTGTCAGACACCCACCACCCTTTAGTTACTGTCAGACACCAACTACCCTTTAGTTACTGTCAGAGACCCACTACCCTTTAGTTACTGACTATCAGACACCCACCACCCTTTAGTTACTGTCAGACACCACTACCCTTTAGTTACTGTCAGACACCCACCACCCTTTAGTTACCGACTGTCAGACACCCACCACCCTTTAGTTACTGTCAGACACCACTACCCTTTAGTTACTGTCAGAGACCCACTACCCTTTAGTTACTGTCAGACACCCACCACCCTTTAGTTACTGTCAGACACCCACCACCCTTTAGTTACTGTCAGACACCACTACCCTTTAGTTACTGTCAGAGACCCACTACCCTTTAGTTACTGTCAGACACCCACCACCCTTTAGTTACCGACTGTCAGACACCCACCACCCTTTAGTTACTGACTATCAGACACCCACCACCCTTTAGTTACTGTCAGACACCACTACCCTTTAGTTACTGTCAGACACCACTACCCTTTAGTTACTGTCAGACACCCACCACCCTTTAGTTACTGTCAGACACCACTACCCTTTAGTTACTGTCAGACACCCACCACCCTTTAGTTACTGTCAGACACCCACCACCCTTTAGTTACTGTCAGACACCACTACCCTTTAGTTACTGTCAGACCCCCCTACCCTTTAGTTACTGTCAGACACCCACCACCCTTTAGTTACCGACTGTCAGACACCCACCACCCTTTAGTTACTGTCAGACACCCACCACCCTTTAGTTACTGTCAGACACCACTACCCTTTAGTTACTGTCAGACACCCACCACCCTTTAGTTACCGACTGTCAGACACCCACTACCCTTTAGTTACTGTCAGACAACCACCACCCTTTAGTTACTGTCAGACACCACTACCCTTTAGTTACTGTCAGACACCCACCACCCTTTAGTTACTGTCAGACACCACTACCCTTTAGTTACTGTCAGAGACCCACTACCCTTTAGTTACTGTCAGACACCCACCACCCTTTAGTTACTGTCAGACACCACTACCCTTTAGTTACTGTCAGACACCCACCACCCTTTAGTTACTGTCAGACACCCACCACCCTTTAGTTACTGTCAGACACCCAAGACCCTTTAGTTACTGTCAGACAACCATCACCCTTTAGTTACTGTCAGACACCACTACCCTTTAGTTACTGACTATCAGACACCCACCACCCTTTAGTTACTGTCAGACACCACTACCCTTTAGTTACTGTCAGACACCACTACCCTTTAGTTACTGTCAGACACCCACCACCCTTTAGTTACTGTCAGACACCACTACCCTTTAGTTACTGTCAGACACCCACCACCCTTTAGTTACCGACTGTCAGAGACCCACCACCCTTTAGTTACTGTCAGACACCACTACCCTTTAGTTACTGTCAGACACCACTACCCTTTAGTTACTGTCAGACACCCACCACCCTTTAGTTACTGTCAGACACCACTACCCTTTAGTTACTGTCAGACACCCACCACCCTTTAGTTACCGACTGTCAGAGACCCACCACCCTTTAGTTACTGTCAGACACCACTACCCTTTAGTTACTGTCAGAGACCCACTACCCTTTAGTTACTGTCAGACACCCACCACCCTTTAGTTACTGTCAGACACCCACCACCCTTTAGTTACTGTCAGACACCACTACCCTTTAGTTACTGTCAGAGACCCACTACCCTTTAGTTACTGTCAGACACCCACCACCCTTTAGTTACCGACTGTCAGACACCCACCACCCTTTAGTTACTGTCAGACACCACTACCCTTTAGTTACTGTCAGACACCCACCACCCTTTAGTTACCGACTGTCAGACACCCAAGACCCTTTAGTTACTGTCAGACAACCACCACCCTTTAGTTACTGTCAGACACCACTACCCTTTAGTTACTGTCAGACACCCACCACCCTTTAGTTACTGTCAGACACCACTACCCTTTAGTTACTGTCAGACACCCACCACCCTTTAGTTACTGACTGTCAGACACCCACTACCCTTTAGTTACTGTCAGACACCCACTACCATTTAGTTACTGTCAGACACCCACTACCCTTTAGTTACTGTCAGAGACCCACTACCCTTTAGTTACTGTCAGAGACCCACCACCCTTTAGTTACTGTCAGACACCCACCACCCTTTAGTTACTGTCAGACACCCACTACCCTTTAGTTACTGTCAGACACCCACTACCCTTTAGTTACTGTCAGAGACCCACTACCCTTTAGTTACTGTCAGACACCCACCACCCTTTAGTTATCGACTGTCAGTTACCCACCACCCTTTAGTTACTTTCAGACACCAACTACCCTTTAGTTACTGACTGTCAGACACCCACCACCCTTTAGTTACTGACTGTCAGACACCCACTACCCTTTAGTTACTGACTATCAGCCACCCACCACCCTTAAGTTACTGACTGTCAGACACCCACTACTCTTTAGTTACTGACTGTCAGACACCCACCACCCTTTAGTTACTGACTGTCAGACACCCACCACCCTTCAGTTACTGCCAGACACCCACCACCCTTTAGTTACTGTCAGACACCCACCACCCTTTAGTTACTGACTATCAGACCCCCACCACCCTTTAGTTACTGATTGTCAGACACCCACTACCCTTTAGTTACTATCAGACACCCACCACCCTTAAGTTACTGACTGTCAGACACCCACTACCATTTAGTTACTGTCAGACACCCACTACCCTTTAGTTACTGTCAGAGACCCACTACCCTTTAGTTACTGTCAGAGACCCACCACCCTTTAGTTACTGTCAGACACCCACCACCCTTTAGTTACTGTCAGACACCCACCACCCTTTAGTTACTGTCAGACACCCACTACCCTTTAGTTACTATCAGACACCCACCACCCTTAAGTTACTGACTGTCAGACACCCACCACCCTTTAGTTACTGTCAGAGACCCACTACCCTTTAGTTACTGTCAGACACCCACCACCCTTTAGTTACTTTCAGACACCCACCACCCTTTAGTTACTGACTGTCAGACACCAACTACCCTTTAGTTACTGACTGTCAGACACCCACCACCCTTTAGTTACTGACTGTCAGACACCCACCACCCTTTAGTTACTGACAGACACCCACCACCCTTTAGTTACTGTCAGACACCCACTACCCTTTAGTTACTGACTGTCAGACACCCACCACCCTTTAGTTACTGACTGTCAGACACCCACCACCCTTTAGTTACTGACTATCAGACACCCACTACCCTTTAGTTACTGTCAGAGACCCACTACCCTTTAGTTACTGTCAGACACCCACCACCCTTTAGTTACCGACTGTCAGACACCCACCACCCTTTAGTTACTGTCAGACACCCACCACCCTTTAGTTACTGTCAGACACCACTACCCTTTAGTTACTGTCAGACACCCACCACCCTTTAGTTACCGACTGTCAGACACCCACTACCCTTTAGTTACTGTCAGACAACCACCACCCTTTAGTTACTGTCAGACACCACTACCCTTTAGTTACTGTCAGACACCCACCACCCTTTAGTTACTGTCAGACACCACTACCCTTTAGTTACTGTCAGACACCCAAGACCCTTTAGTTACTGTCAGACAACCACCACCCTTTAGTTACTGTCAGACACCACTACCCTTTAGTTACTGACTATCAGCCACCCACCACCCTTAAGTTACTGACTGTCAGACACCCACCACCCTTTAGTTACTGACTGTCAGACACCCACCACCCTTTAGTTACTGACTGTCAGACACCCACCACCCTTTAGTTACTGATTGTCAGACACCCACTACCCTTCAGTTACTGTCAGACACCCACCACCCTTTAGTTACTGACTATCAGATCCCCACCACCCTTTAGTTACTGATTGTCAGACACCCACTACCCTTTAGTTACTATCAGACACCCACCACCCTTAAGTTACTGACTGTCAGACACCCACCACCCTTTAGTTACTGACTGTCAGACACCCACCACCCTTTAGTTACTGACTGTCAGACACCCACCACCCTTTAGTTACTGACTGTCAGACACCCACCACCCTTTAGTTACTGACTGTCAGACACCCACCACCCTTTAGTTACTGACTGTCAGACACCCACCACCCTTTAGTTACTGACTGTCAGACACCCACTACCATTTAGTTACTGTCAGACACCCACCACCCTTTCGTTACTGTCAGACACCCACTACCCTTCAGTTACTGACTGTCAGACACCCACCACCCTTTAGTTACTGACTGTCAGACACCCACTACCCTTTAGTTACTGTCAGACACCCACTACCCTTTAGTTACTGTCAGACACCCACTACCCTTTAGTTACTGTCAGAGACCCACTACCCTTTAGTTACTGTCAGACACCCACCACCCTTTAGTTACCGACTGTCAGACACCCACTACCCTTTATTTACTGTCAGACAACCACCACCCTTTAGTTACTGTCAGACACCACTACCCTTTAGTTACTGTCAGACACCCACCACCCTTTAGTTACTGTCAGACACCACTACCCTTTAGTTATTGTCAGACACCCAAGACCCTTTAGTTACTGTCAGACAACCACCACCCTTTAGTTACTGTCAGACACCACTACCCTTTAGTTACTGACTATCAGCCACCCACCACCCTTAAGTTACTGACTGTCAGACACCCACCACCCTTTAGTTACTGACTGTCAGACACCCACCACCCTTTAGTTACTGACTGTCAGACACCCACCACCCTTTAGTTACTGATTGTCAGACACCCACTACCCTTCAGTTACTGTCAGACACCCACCACCCTTTAGTTACTGACTATCAGATCCCCACCACCCTTTAGTTACTGATTGTCAGACACCCACTACCCTTTAGTTACTATCAGACACCCACCACCCTTAAGTTACTGACTGTCAGACACCCACCACCCTTTAGTTAATGACTGTCAGACACCCACCACCCTTTAGTTACTGACTGTCAGACACCCACCACCCTTTAGTTACTGACTGTCAGACACCCACCACCCTTTAGTTACTGACTGTCAGACACCCACCACCCTTTAGTTACTGACTGTCAGACACCCACCACCCTTTAGTTACTGACTGTCAGACACCCACCACCCTTTAGTTACTGACTGTCAGACACCCACTACCATTTAGTTACTGTCAGATCCCCACTACCCTTTAGTTACTGACTGTCAGACACCCACCACCCTTTAGTTACTGACTGTCAGACACCCACTACCCTTTAGTTACTGTCAGACACCCACCACCCTTTAGTTACTGTCAGAGACCCACTACCCTTTAGTTACTGTCAGAGACCCACCACCCTTTAGTTACTGTCAGACACCCACCACCCTTTAGTTACTGTCAGACACCCACTACCCTTTAGTTACTGTCAGACACCCACTACCCTTTAGTTACTGTCAGAGACCCACTACCCTTTAGTTACTGTCAGACACCCACCACCCTTTAGTTATCGACTGTCAGACACCCACCACCCTTTAGTTACTTTCAGACACCAACTACCCTTTAGTTACTGACTGTCAGACACCCACCACCCTTTAGTTACTGACTGTCAGACACCCACCACCCTTTAGTTACTGTCAGAGACCCACTACCCTTTAGTTACTGTCAGAGACCCACCACCCTTTAGTTACTGTCAGACACCCACCACCCTTTAGTTACTGTCAGACACCCACTACCCTTTAGTTACTGTCAGACACCCACTACCCTTTAGTTACTGTCAGAGACCCACTACCCTTTAGTTACTGTCAGAGACCCACCACCCTTTAGTTACTGTCAGACACCCACCACCCTTTAGTTACTGTCAGACACCCACTACCCTTTAGTTACTGTCAGACACCCACTACCCTTTAGTTACTGTCAGAGACCCACTACCCTTTAGTTACTGTCAGACACCCACCACCCTTTAGTTATCGACTGTCAGACACCCACCACCCTTTAGTTACTTTCAGACACCAACTACCCTTTAGTTACTGACTGTCAGACACCCACCACCCTTTAGTTACTGACTGTCAGACACCCACCACCCTTTAGTTACTGTCAGACACCCACCACCCTTTAGTTACTGTCAGACACCCACCACCCTTTAGCTACTGTCAGACACCCACTACCCTTTAGTTACTGTCAGACACCCACTACCCTTCAGTTACTGTCAGACACCACTACCCTTTAGTTACTGTCAGACACCACTACCCTTTAGTTACTGTCAGACACCACTACCCTTTAGTTACTGTCAGACACCCACTACCATTTAGTTACTGTCAGACACCACTACCCTTTAGTTACTGTCAGACACCACTACCCTTCAGTTACCGTCAGACACCACTACCCTTTAGTTACTGTCAGACACCACTACCCTTTAGTTACTGTCAGACACCAACTACCCTTTAGTTACTGACTGTCAGACACCCACCACCCTTTAGTTACTGACTGTCAGACACCCACTACCCAATGGGTCGTGGTTAAAATAGTGCACTACATAAGGTAGGGTGACTTTTCAGACCCAGAAAATAGAAACAATGCCATCTTAGGGAATGATGGCACCTGCAACAATCACAGAGAAAGAGATGGAATGTGGGCGAATGAGAATGAAAGAGAAAGAGAGTGAAAGAGAGGCCTATTGCACAATAAAACCTCTGACAGGTAGTCGTTCACCTTTCGTCACCTCTCCTTGGGCATGAACGGCCTATCCTTTAAGGTGTGGGACTCTCTCTATCTGCCCATCTCTCTCTTTATCTCTCATTTGCAGTGATATTAACATATTAGCTATTTTCAGTAGTCCCCCTCCTCTTGTCCTCTGCTTGCATCTTAAATACATTAGAATAGTGTTTGATTTTAATATTCTTGTGGAGTGCCTTGGTGCACGTTTTGTTTTTTTCCCCAGCACTACACAGCTGATTCAAATAACCAAAGCTTGATGATGAGTTGGTTATTTGAATCTGCTGTGTAGTGCTGTGGCAAAAAAAAATAAACGTGCACCCGGGGGGCCCCGGGACCGAGTTTGGGAAACCCTGCATTGGAGTACCTTGACTAAAAATAATTCAATTCAGTTCAATAAACGTTATTCATCCCTGAGGGCCAACATTATTGATGAACCTTGAAGACATGAGGCCCCAGGACCTTGTAAACAAATACAGTGAAATGGAATTTGTCCTTCCCTTAAATGAACGTGAGATGAGGAGACAGACTTGGGTGCTGTGTGTGAGAACATCTTGGAGGGACAGTAAAACATGGAATACTCCCTCTCCCTTTCCATTTATATGACACACATTGGGATTCGAGGAGAATTGGAGGAGAGAGAGACTTGGGTGCTGTGCGTGGAAGCAGTAGGAACATCAGAGGGGAGAGAAACCATCAGTAAAAGATTAGAGAGTTTTCCCTTTCTCTTGTAACAGGCGGAGTGGTTGAACATGCCTCTTTCGGACCGACCGACCGACCTTTCACACTCTGTTAGATGAACACAACACTTAAGAAGAATTTGAGGAGACGTGAGTGCTATTAGTTGAAGGAATAAAGCCATCTGAAATGAATGAAACCATCATCCCAGCCAGGTAAAACCAATGGAGGTTGGGGGATTCTCTGAGTGTGTAAAGGTGTGAACGGCCCCATCAAGACAGATCAATTCTGCAGCTGAGCTCCACTACCGGATGTTAATTAATAGAAAAGGAAAATATGTCAATAGACATCAATAGACAGCAATAGACAGCAATAGATATGCATAAGGTGGTGCTCCCTTTTCACTCATTGAAACTGCAATACAGACTGTTCGGAGACAGAAACCAACAAACCAATGCAAGTGTCTGTCTGTCTGTCTGTCTGTCTGTCTGTCTGTCTGTCTGTCTGTCTGTCTGTCTGTCTGGTGCATGTGTACGTGCACATACGTGGGTGTGTGTGTGTGCACGTGTGAGTGCAGTCATGCATCAGCACAAGCAAACAGATGTGTCTCTTCGGGTCCACTTCCACTGAGAAGGGGGTCTCTCATCGCCTCTGTCCTCCCACTCCCTCTCTCAGTAACTCTTCCTTTCTACTCCTTTCTTCAGTCTCTCCATTGCTAAAAACAACAAAGCCCCCACCTTGAGCTCACCTCTAATCCTCTACTATTTACATTTGAATTATACATTTGCAAGGTTAAGTTTTTAAAACAGTATTGAGTGATATTTTAAGATTGCTGTACAGAGACCTACAACTCATTTTTAGAACAGAACCGCAATTTTTTTTCTAACCAATGAGGCATTCTATATGCAAATATGAAACAAAATAATATGCAAGTAACTGGAACAAAAACCCTTCACAAACGTTAAGAGTTACATTCACACGCATCATCATACTCTGCCTAACTCTCAATCTATTTTAATGGGTGGCTTGTCAAGGAGGTACCTTCAGAAAGTATTCACATAACTCGACTTTTTCCACATTTTGTTGTGTTACAGCCTGAATTGAAAATGTATTAAATTGAGATTTTAGGTCACTGGCCTACATACAATACCCCGCAATGTCAAAGTGAAATTAATGTCTTGAGTCAATAAGTATTTCAACCCCTTTGTTATAGCAAGCGTAAATAAATTCAGGATAAAAAAAATTGCTTAACAAGTCACATAAGTTGAATGGCAGTTAACCAACTGTTCCTAGGCCATCATTGAAAATAAAAATTTGTTCTTAACTAACTTGCCTAGTAAAATAAATAGGAGAAAACTGAGGATGTATCAAAAACATTGTAGTAATTCCACATTACTAACCTAATTGACAGAGTGAAAAGAAGGAAGCCTATATAGAATACAAGTATTCCAAAACATGCATTTAACTTTATGTCCTGAATACAAAGCCTTATGTTTGGAACAAATAGAACACATAAAAATAAATGGAATAGAGATAAGCACAGGCAACATCTTAGAGGAAAACCTGGTTCAGTCTGCTTTTCAACTGACTCTGGGAGACAAATTCACCTTTCAGCAGGACAATAACCGAAAACACAAGGACAATTATACACTGGAGCTGCTTACCAAGACGACATTGAATGTTCATGAGTGGCCTAGATACAGTTTTGACTTAAATCAGCTTAAGAATCTATGGCAAGACTTGAAAATGGCTGTGTAACAATGATCAACAACCAACTTGACAGAGCTTGAAGATTTTTGTAAGAAACATATATTTTACAATCCAGGTGTGCATAGCTCTTTACAAGCATTTTGCTACACCTGCAATAACATCTGCTAAATATGGGTATGTGTGCCTCCCGAGGTGTGCAGTGGTCCTAGGCATCGCAGTGCTAGCTGTGTCACTAGAGATCCTGGTTCGAGTCTAGGCTCTGTCTTAACCGGCCGTGACTGGGAGACCGGCCGCGACCGGGAGACCCATGGGGCAGCACAATTGGCCCAGCGTCGTCCGGGTTAGGGGAGGGTTTGGGATGTCCTTGTCCCATCGCGCTCTAGCAACTCCTGTGGTGGGCCGGGCACATGCATGCTGACACGTGTCTCCGACACATTGGTGCGGCTGGCTTTGGGGTTAAGCGGGCATTGTGTCAAGAAGCAGTGCGGCTTGGTTGGGTCGCGTTTCGGAGGACGCATGGTTATTGACCCTTGACTCCCGTACGGGAGTTGCAGCGATGGGACA
>NC_088232.1:49242715-49272715 GCF_036934945.1 Oncorhynchus masou masou
TTCCCGTGGGATAGTGGAGCCAGAGTGCTTTCCAGGGCCTTGTTGTTGCCTCATCCCAAATCACCCAGGGAACATGTTCAGTCAGACCACCTTGCCGTCTGGAATAGTACAGTATCGCTGCTCTCGATCCCGGGCCCTTACCTGGCCGTGGGATACAGGCGTTCCCCTCCTCCTCAAAAACACTTCATCCTCTCTCTCTCTCTCTCTCTCTCTCTCTCTCTCTCTCTCTCTAACTCTATCGCGAGGGCTTCTTTCAAGACGCTCACACCCAGTTTCAGTCTATGTGTCTCGTCTTGTTCGGGAAACGAAGGAGAAACACACTCCCTTTCTTCTCAATCTTGTTAAATAAATCTCTGTTTGTGCGTTAGTTCATGTGTAATACTCCTGGGCCACAGCGGGGCGCATGGTCTACATTCTTCATTCACAAACGCTGACATATTATAACTAAATATGTCTGTAACATGTTTATATATAGTATCTGTACATGTTTATATACAGTATCTGTACATGTTTATATACAGTATCAGTACATGTTTATATATAGTATCAGTACATGTTTATATACAGTATCTGTACATGTTTATATACAGTATCTGTACATGTTTATATACAGTATCAGTACATGTTTATATATAGCATCAGTACATGTTTATATATAGCATCAGTACATGTTTATATATAGCATCAGTACATGTTTATATACAGTATCTGTACATGTTTATATACAGTATCAGTACATGTTTATATATAGTATCAGTACATGTTTATATACAGTATCTGTACATGTTTATATACAGTATCTGTACATGTTTATATACAGTATCTGTACATGTTTATATACAGTATCTGTACATGTTTATATACAGTATCAGTGCATGTTTATATACAGTATCAGTACATGTTTATATATAGTATCAGTACATGTTTATATACAGTATCTGTACATGTTTATATACTACTGGTCAAAAGTTTTAGAACACCTACTCATTCAAGGGGTTTTCTTTATTTGTACTATTTTCTACATTGTAGAATAATAGTGAAGACATCAAAACTATGAAATAACACATATGGAGTCATGTAGTAACCAAAAAAGTGTTAAACAAATCAACATTTGTTTTGCATTTGAGATTCGTCAAAGTAGCCACCCTTTGCCTTGATGACAGCTTTGCACACTCTTGGCATTCTCTCAAACAGCTTCATGAGGTAGTCACCTGGAATGCATTTCAATTAACAGGTGTGCCTTCTTAAAAGTTAATTTGTGGAATCTATTCTTAATGCGTTTGAGCCAATCAGTTGTGTTGTGACAAGGTAGGGGGGTATACAGAAGATTTGGTAAAAAACATTCCACATTATGGCAAGAACAGCTCAAATAAGCAAAGAGAAATAACCGCCACAGGAATGGAAGACCCAGCGTTACCTCTGCTGCAGAGGATAAGTTCATTAGAGTTACCAGCCTCAGAAAATCGCAGCCCAAATAAATGCTTCACAGAGTTCAAGTAACAGACATATGTCAACATCATCTGTTCAGAGGAGACTGTGTGAATCAGGCCTTCATGACCTAAATGTATCCTGCATAGCTGTCCTTTTTACTTGCATAGGGCTAGCAGGAAAAGCTGAGAAAAGAAATTGCCCAACTTGCTCCACGTGTCAGAATCATGATCATGCTGACTCGCTGCCTGCATTTATGATGGTAGTTCATAAAGTTCACCCAGCAGAATTATGGAGAATATTTTTGGGTTGGTTCACATCAGAGTAATATACATCTATATCTCTATGAACAGAATGAAAGCATACCCAAATGCGCTTCAGCCCAGCTTGAGTAAAAAGGGAGTCAGGTGCTCAGCTCAGGGACTTGATAATCCCAAAAATCTGTCTTTACAACCAGGACACTACAGCAGGTGACTATCTGTAGAAAAACCAAAGCAAAAGGAAATCTCGGTATAGAAGTTTGATTATTCACAGGGCACACAAACAGGCTTCTCTTTATTGACTTTGTCTGGTATAGTCAAACTAGTGATGTGTCCTGGGGTAAGGAAGTATTTTTGTGATCTCTATATATGTCTCTGATCCACAGCAGAGGGATACATGTTGTGTAATACTCTTACATAGGGTTGAAAAAGTCTTGTAATTTTCCCGAAGTTCCTTGGTTTTCCTTCAATCCTGGTTGGAGGACTCCGGATTTCCTGCTTATTCCTTTCTGATTTTGGGAATCTTCCAACCTGGATTCCTGGAAAACCTGGAATTTGGGGAAATTTTGCAACCCTACTCTGACATGTTCTAATTTATGACTACTTAGTTAACAGAAATGGTCTACTGCATTGTCGGAACTAGAAGCACAAGCGTATGTGACATGTGTATGTGACAAATCAAATTTGATTTGATTTGATTTGATTTGTGAATAACGTGATGAGGGTGAGGAGCAGGTAGGTAACCTGAGTTGAGTTGACTCTGAGGGGAGCAGCCAGCGCTAGCCAGCATAAGGAGACATCAGACAGACAGGCAGACTATTGTGTGACTCAAGTACCTTCTGAATGAATGCACCTGTCAGGGAGAGAGAGGGAGCGAACTGGGGAACGAGGGATGGAGAGAGAGGGAGTGAAGGGGGGAACGAGGGATAGAGAGAGAGAGAGAAAGAGAGAGAGAGAGAGAGAGAGAGAGAGAGAGAGAGAGAGAGAAGGGGGAGAGAGAGAATGAGGAAATGGGGAATGAGGGATGAGAGGGAGGGGAAGGGAAGGCGGAGAGAGAGGGAGGGCAGGGGGAGAGAGAGTGAGGGGGGGGAGTGTGGGAGCAAAGGGGGAGAGAGAGAGGGAGGGAAGAGGGAACGAGGGATGGAGAGAGAGAAAGAAGAAAAAGAGGTGCGAAGGATGACTTCCTTCAAGATGAATGTGGACTGTCATTATGTAAAACACCACAAATCAAGATTGAGTGTGAATGAAGGTTTGGAGGAGACAGGAGGAAGAGGAGGAGGAGAAGGTGGAAAATACATGGAGGAGGAGGAGAGGAAGGAAGGGAGGGGGGTGGTAACTTGACATTATGTAAAACGCTACAAATCAAGATCGAGTGTGAATGAAGGTTTAGAGGAGATGGTCTGAGGAGGAGGAGGAAGTGAGGGGGGGGGGTGGTAACTTGTCCTCTCCTCTGCAACAGGTTAAACCTGAATTCAAAGCTAACAAAAGCCAGTGATTGCAGGGTGCTGAAAATAGGAAGGAACAAGCAAACAAAACAGAAGAAGAAATGAAACAGTCTTTGTTCCTCCTGCTGTCCTCTTCTCACAGGGCTTCTCTCCCAATGCTTTGTCTTCAGCTGAGGGTCTCTCCCAACACTCTGTCTTCAGCTGAGGGTCTCTCCCTCAAAGCTCTGCCTTCAGCTGAGGGTCTCTCCCTCAAAGCTTTGTCTTCAGCTGAGGGTCTCTCCCAACACTCTGTCTTCAGCTGAGGGTCTCTCCCTCAAAGCTCTGCCTTCAGCTGAGGGTCTCTCCCTCAAAGCTCTGCCTTCAGCTGAGGGTCTCTCCCTCAAAGCTTTGTCTTCAGCTGAGGGTCTCTCCCTCAAAGCTCTGTCTTCAGCTGAGGGTGTCTTCCTCAAAGCTCTGTCTTCAGCTGAGGGTCTCTCCCTCAAAGCTCTGCCTTCAGCTGAGGGTCTCTCCCTCAAAGCTTTGTCTTCAGCTGAGGGTCTCTCCCTCAAAGCTCTGCCTTCAGCTGAGGGTCTCTCCCTCAAAGCTCTGCCTTCAGCTGAGGGTCTCTCCCTCAAAGCTTTGTCTTCAGCTGAGGGTGTCTTCCTCAAAGCTCTGTCTTCAGCTGAGGGTCTCTCCCTCAAAGCTTTGTCTTCAGCTGAGGGTCTCTGCCTCAAAGCTCTGTCTTCAGCTGAGGGTGTCTTCCTCAAAGCTCTGTCTTCAGCTGAGGGTCTCTCCCTCAAAGCTTTGTCTTCAGCTGAGGGTCTCTCCCTCAAAGCTCTGTCTTCAGCTGAGGGTTTCTTCCTCAAAGCTTTGTCTTCAGCTGAGGGTCTCTCCCAAAGCTCTGTCTTCAGCTGAGGGTCTCTGCCTCAAAGCTCTGTCTTCAGCTGAGGGTCTCTCCCAAAGCTCTGTCTTCAGCTGAGGGTCTCTCCCAAAGCTCTGTCTTCAGCTGAGGGTCTCTCCCTCAAAGCTTTGTCTTCAGCTGAGGGTTTCTCCCAAAGCTCTGTCTTCAGCTGAGGGTCTCTCCCTCAAAGCTCTGTCTTCAGCTGAGGGTCTCTGCCTCAAAGCTCTGTCTTCAGCTGAGGGTCTCTGCCTCAAAGCTTTGTCTTCAGCTGAGGGTTTCTCCCTCAAAGCTCTGTCTTCAGCTGAGGGTTTCTCCCAAAGCTCTGTCTTCAGCTGAGGGTCTCTCCCTCAAAGCTCTGTCTTCAGCTGAGGGTGTCTTCCTCAAAGCTCTGTCTTCAGCTGAGGGTTTCTCCCTCAAAGCTCTGTCTTCAGCTGAGGGTCTCTCCCTCAAAGCTCTGTCTTCAGCTGAGGGTCTCTCCCTCAAAGCTCTGTCTTCAGCTGAGGGTCTCTCCCTCAAAGCTCTGTCTTCAGCTGAGGGTCTCTCCCTCAAAGCTCTGTCTTCAGCTGAGGGTCTCTCCCTCAAAGCTCTGTCTTCAGCTGAGGGTCTCTGCCTCAAAGCTCTGTCTTCAGCTGAGGGTCTCTCCCTCAAAGCTCTGTCTTCAGCTGAGGGTTTCTCCCTCAAAGCTTTGTCTTCAGCTGAGGGTCTCTCCCAACGCTCTGTCTTCAGCTGAGGGTTTCTCCCTCAAAGCTCTGTCTTCAGCTGAGGGTTTCTCCCTCAAAGCTCTGTCTTCAGCTGAGGGTCTCTCAACCAACGCTCTGTCTTCTGTTGCAGAAACAAGATCAAGTTGTCACCGGACGACCGTGGCAAAATGTACCCAATCATACAGGCAACATGGCAGCAAGCATGTAGGTTGTGGCATACACACACACACACACACACACACACACACACACACACAGGAAGGCACACACACACATGCATGCACGCAGGAAGGCACACACATGCAAGCAAGAAGGCACACACACAAACACACATGTGCATGCAAGAAGGCACACACAAAGCAGCAATGCAGGCTAACACACACACACACACACACACACACACATGCCGCTCCCAAACATAAATATACAGCCACTCAATTACACATAATTATACATTCACACAGCCATACTAAACCAGGCACTAGCTGACATGCTGCTACACACAAGCATACATAAATACAAAAATGAAGTGTTCTGAAGAAATGACAGAATATTACATTTAAGATTAGGATGAATGCGTGGATTGTCTAAACACAGACCACTATGTACAAACATACTTCTTACAGCACGTACAAAGGACGCTGCCAGAAGCATATGCAGCTGTGTAACATCTTAGCTGAGGTAAAAAGGTAAGACAATTAGTTCCTTTTCTCCCCTCGTCTTTTTGCTTGATTCGGTCATTGTTTCAGATCAGGGCTGTCAAAACACTAATGTTACAGCGGTTACAGCGGTGCAGTCATGGTAACACTGTCATAATGTTACAGCGGTGCAGTCATGGTAACACTGTCATAATGTTACAGCGGTGCAGTCATGGTAACACTGTCATAATGTTACAGTGATGCAGTCATGGCAACACTGTCATAATGTTACAGTGATGCAGTCATGGCAACACTGTCATAATGTTACAGTGATGCAGTCATGGCAACACTGTCATAATGTTACAGTGATGCAGTCATGGCAACACTGTCATAATGTTACAGGATGCAGTCATGTCATAATGCAACACTGTCATAATGTTACAGTGATGCAGTCATGGCAACACTGTCATAATGTTACAGTGATGCAGTCATGGCAACACTGTCATAATGTTACAGTGATGCAGTCATGGCAACACTGTCATAATGTTACAGTGATGCAGTCATGGTAACACTGTCATAATGTTACAGCGGTGCAGTCATGGTAACACTGTCATAATGTTACAGTGATGCAGTCATGGCAACACTGTCATAATGTTACAGTGATGCAGTCATGGCAACACTGTCATAATGTTACAGTGGTGCATAATGTTACAGTGATGCAGTCATGGTAACACTGTCATAATGTTACAGTGATGCAGTCATGGCAACACTGTCATAATGTTACAGTGATGCAGTCATGGCAACACTGTCATAATGTTACAGTGATGCAGTCATGGCAACACTGTCATAATGTTACAGTGATGCAGTCATGGCAACACTGTCATAATGTTACAGTGATGCAGTCATGGCAACACTGTCATAATGTTACAGTGATGCAGTCATGGCAACACTGTCATAATGTTACAGAGGTACAGTCATGGTAACACTGTCATAATGTTACAGCGGTGCAGTCATGGTAACACTGTCATAATGTTACAGTGATGCAGTCATGGTAACACTGTCATAATGTTACAGTGGTGCAGTCATGGTAACACTGTCATAATGTTACAGTGATGCAAACATGGTAACACTGTCATAATGTTAGTGGTGCAGTCATGGCAACACTGTTGTAATGTTACAGTGATGCAGTCATGGTAACACTGCCATAATGTTACAGTGATGCAGTCATGGTAACACTGCCATAATGTTACAGCGGTGCAGTCATGGCAACACTGTCATAATGTTACAGTGGTGCAGTCATGGCAACACTGCCATAATGTTACAGCGGTGCAGTCATGGCAACACTGTCATAATGTTACAGTGATGCAGTCATGGCAACACTGTCATAATGTTACAGTAGTGCAGTCATGGTAACACTGTCATAATGTTACAGTGGTACAGTCATGGCAACACTGTCATAATGTTACAGTGATGCAGTCATGGCAACACTGTCATAATGTTACAGTAGTGCAGTCATGGTAACACTGTCATAATGTTACAGTGGTACAGTCATGGCAACACTGTCATAATGTTACAGTGATGCAGTCATGGCAACACTGTCATAATGTTACAGTGATGCAGTCACGGCAACACTGTCATAATGTTACAGTGATGCAGTCACGGCAACACTGCCCCGTTGCTGCTGTGACTTACGAGGACATTACTCACCTCTGCACAAAAACAAGCATGGACACACACACCAAGTCTGTCACGCACGTACACACGCACACACGCACGGAGCATGACCCGTAAGCCCCAAAACCTCCTCATTTGTATTCAGCCTAATTATAGTACTTATGCCATTAAGGATCTCCAGCAGGTTGACTGCTCTGTTTCTACTGAGCAGGTTGACTCATGTTTCTACTGAGCAGGTTGACTCCTCTGTTTCTACTGAGCAGGTTGACTCCTCTGTTTCTACTGAGCAGGTTGACTCCTCTGTTTCTACTGAGCAGGTTGACTCCTCTGTTTCTACTGAGCAGGTTGACTCCTCTGTTTCTACTGAGCAGGTACGGCTGCACTATCCCCACGGCAGGACAATATATTTTCGGGCTTATGGGCCTGGCGGGATGGAAGGACAGGGATTGAGTGGTTTTGTCCAAGTCCTAATGGTTACACTTTCGTAGATGATCCATATCATGTTCTATATGGCCAGGTGCTGGGATCGTGCTGCTACCTTTACAAATATGGACTTCAGAGGGTTTGTTTGGTAACTCCATACAGTGAAAACAATAGGGCTTTATTATGTAGGTAGTGAATCTGGGGTGGCAGGTAGCCTAGTAGTTAGAGCGTTGGACCAGTAACCGAAAGGTTGCTGCATTGAATCCCCGAGCTGACAAGGTAGAAATCTGTCGTTTAACAGCATGCATAGTTAAATAAATGTTATAAAAAATAAAATAAAAACGTATGTTACGCTGTTACTAATAATAGAATGTTCTGGACTGGCAGAGAAGTGTCAGATCTCCCCAAGGAGATGTAGGTGTGGAGTCAGGTGCAGGAGAAACAAGTTCCGAAGGAAAAGAACATTTTATTAAACAAGCAAAATGAAACCAGGTGAAACACAAAACAGACATAACCAAAAGAAAAGGAAAAAGAGTCGGTGGCAGCTAGTAGAACGGCAAAGACGAACGCCGAGCGCCACCCGACGCACTTCAGCGTCCTGTAGTGGACCAGCTACTACCGTCCTGAGGGGAGACGCATGAAACGAGGGGTTAATACGATAGTAAGACGGGAGCTGTAACCTGTAACACATCTCGTTTATTCTCCTCAGGACTTTAAATGGCCCCACAAACCGCGGACCCAGCTTCCAGCAGGGCAGGCGGAGAGGCAGGTTTCGGGTCAAGAACCAGACCCTGTCCCCCGGTGTGAACATGGGGGCCTCACTACGGTGGCGGTCAGCGCTCACCGTCTGTCGCCCACCGGCCCGTTTCAGTCTCCTTTGAGCGCTGCACCCAATCCTCCACCGCAGGAGCCTCGGTCTAACTCTGATGCCACGGTACCAGGACCGTGGCATCCCAACAGCCCAACACGCACTGAAATGGCAACAGGTCCGTGGAGGAGTGGCGAAGTGAATTCTGGGCCATCTCGGCCCATGGGACGAACCTCGCCCACTCTCCAGGCCGGTCCTGGCAATACGACCGCAGAAACCTGCCCACATCCTGGTTCACTCTCTCCACCTGTCCATTACTCTCGGGGTGAAAACCAGAGGTCAGGCTGATCGAGACCCCCAGACGCTCCATGAATGCCTTCCAAACCCGGGAAGTGAACTGGGGACCCCGAACAGAAACTATATCCTCAGGCACCCCGTAGTGCTGGAAGACGTGTGTAAACAGAGCCTCCACAGTCTGTAGGGACCGGGCAAAGGGAGGAGACGACAGGACTTAGAGAACCGATCCACAACAACCAGGATTGTAGTGTTCCCCTGTGACGGAGGAAGATCGGTAAGAAAGTCCACAGACAGGTGTGACCAAAGCCGCTGTGGAACGGGGAGGGCTGTAACTTCCCTCTAGGCAGGTGTCTAGGAGCCTTACACTGAGCCCACACCCAACAGGAGGAGACATAAACCCTCACATCCTTAGCCAAGGTGGGCCACCAGTACTTCCCCCTAAGAGCCCGCACTGTACTCTCGATCCCCGGGTGACCAGAGGAGGGTGGCGTGTGGGAACAATCTATCACGAACACCAAGCGGAACGTACCTCCGACCTGCTGGACACTGCGGTGGAGGAGGTTCTAACCGAGACGCCCGCTCGATGTCCTCGTCCACCTCCCATAACACCGGTGCCAGCAGTCAAGAGGCCGGAAGTATGGGGGTGGGATCAATGGGCCGCTCCTCGGTATCAGACGGGACAGTGCGTCGGCCTTTGCGTTTCGGGAACCTGGTCTGTAAGAGATAGTGAAGCTAAATCTGGTAAAAAACATGGCCCACCTTGCCTGACGGGGATTCAGTCTCCTCGCCGCCCGGATGTACTCCAGATTACGGTGGTCAATCCAGATGAGAAAAAGAGTGTTTCACCCCCTCAAGCCCATGTCTCCACACCTTCAGAGCTTTTACCACAGCCAGCCACTCCCGATCCCCCACATCATAGTCTGGTGGAGCGAAACTGAGCGTCCACCTCCACTATGAATGCCAAAGAGGGGTCCGGATGCGCCAATACGGGAGCATCGGTAAACAACACCTTCAGACGACCAAAAGCTCTGTCCGCCTCTGCCAGCCACCGCAACCGCACCGGACCCCCCTTCAGCAGTGAGGTAATGGGAGCAGCCACCTGCCCAAAACCCTGGATAAACCTCCGGTAGTAATTGGCAAACCCTAAAAATTGCTGCACCTCCTTTACCGTGGTCAGAGTCGGCCAATTACGCACGGCCACAATGCGGTCACACTCCATCACCACCCCAGATGTGGAAATGCGATACTCCAGGAAAGAGACGGCTTGTTTGGAGAACACACATTTCTCGACCTTGACGTACAGGTCATGCTCCAACAGTCGCCCAAGTACCTTGCGCACCAGAGACACATGCGTGGCGCGTGTGGTCGGAATAGATCAGTATGTCATCAATGTAAACCACTACACCCTGCC
The DNA here is from genome assembly GCF_036934945.1 of Oncorhynchus masou masou. Lineage (NCBI taxonomy): Eukaryota > Metazoa > Chordata > Actinopteri > Salmoniformes > Salmonidae > Oncorhynchus > Oncorhynchus masou. Next base: position 49,252,681 of record NC_088232.1, read on the forward strand.
CAGAATCTCGTCAACAAAGGATTGGAAAATGGCTGGAGCATTTTTCAACCCATACGGCATGACGAGGTACTCATAATGGCCAGATGTGGTACTAAACGCGGTTTTCCACTCATCTCCCTCCCGGATTCTCACCAAGTTATACGCGCTCCTAAGATCCAGTTTTGTAAAGAAGCGTGCTCCGTGGATTGACTCCACCGCCATGGCGATGAGAGGTAGTGGGTAACTGAACCCCACTGTGATGGAATTTAGACCTCTACAGTCAATGCACGGATGCAGACCTCCCTCCTTCTTCTTCACATAAAAGAAACTCTAGGACACAGGTGATGTGGAGGGCCGAATGTATCCCTGTCCAAGAGATTCGGTGACATATGTCTCCATAGCCACCGTCTCCTCCTGTGACAGTGGGTACACGTGACTCCTGGGAAGTGCAGCGTTTACCTGGAGGTTTATCGCACAATCACCTTGTCGATGTGGTGGTAATTGGGTCGCTCTCTTTTTACAGAAGGCGAGTGCCAAATCAGCATATTCGGGGGGGATGCGCATGATTGAGACTTGTTCTGGACTCTCCACCGTCATTGCACCGATGGAAACTCTCACACACCTACCTGAGCACTCCTCTGACCACCCCTTAGAGCCCCCTGTTTCCACTAAATTTTAGGATTGTGATAAGCCAAACAGGGAATACCCAGCACCACTGGAAACGCAGGAGAATCAATGCGTCACCATTTACAGTGGAACCGTGGCCTCCCTGATCAGCCCTGACCCTAACGGTCGACTATCTAGGGCGTGCACGGGGAAGGGTTGGTCCATCTGAACCAGGGGAATCCTTAACTTAAGCGCAAAACTACGGTCCATAAAACTCCCCGCTGCGCCTGAATCGACTAGCGCCTTATGCTGGGAATAAGGGGAAAACTCAGGAAAGGAAATCAACACATACATATGACCAACTGGGAGCTGTGGGTGAGCCGGGTGCTGACTCACCTGAGGTGTTCGAGCCGTTCTCTGCCTGCCCTCTCGACTCCCAGACGAGCTCCTCCAGCACCGGTCGGCAGTGTGTCCTCTCCGACCACGACTGGTGCAGGAGGAGACCGTTGGCCCACTCCAGCGCTCCTCCATGGACGGGGTGGGCGCGTCCGCTCCTGCTGACTCTGAATTAGTGGTGAGGGATTCTGTCAGATCTCCCCAAGGTGATGTGGGTGTGGAGTCAGGTGCAGGAGAAACAAGTTCCGAAGGGCGTTTTATTAAACAAGCTCAAAATAACAGGACACCGGACTACAACAGTAGCCACAAAATCCCACTTAGACACAGTCCAGGGAACAACCACCTGTTAAAAATGAACTAATGAAAACGCAAACCCATACTCACTGACAGTCAAACGAAAACAATCCCGCACAAAAACCCAAAGGAAATGTTGAGATACATTACCCCCCCCCCCCCCCCGATAACCAAAATGAAACCAGGTGAAACACAAAACAGACATAACCAAAAGAAAAGGAAAAAGGATCTGTGGCAGCGAGTAGACCTGCGACGACGACCACCGAGCGCCCACCGAACAGGGAGAGAAGTCACCTTCGGTGGAAGTCGTGACAAGTAGCTATTTAAGGAATAGAAGGAATGTTATGAAGAGGATTTCTTACTGCCTGAATTCCACATTTAAAGACATCTCAAGGAAAAGAGTTTGACAGTGAGCATCAACAGTTGTAGATGCGTAAGTAACAGCCTCTCAATGGGGCTACCGACTTCTCAACCTCAAAAAAAGCCCCATTGAATAGGAAATAACCTGAGAATTTAGGGTTGTCTTTAAGATTACGAGATTTTTAAAATGGCACATGCTTCCGAAAGCAATGCTCCCGATGGGTGCTTGTCCTAAAACAAACATAATGATCCAATCAATGCAGAATCATAATTAATGTCACACTCAAGGCAAAGGTATGCACAATCACACCCACCCAAACCATTCCTATAATGTTCTTGCTGGCATTGCCAATGTCACCGTCACCTTTATGAATCAAAGCCTCTGTATTCCTGAACGTGCAAGGAGACAAGTCAGGACAGGTAGAAAGGATTTAAGAAAGTCCTGCTCTGCCACTACCTCATAACGACACAACATTCCTCTGCAAAATGGAGTACCACCTCATTGCTCAAAAGGAAACCAAACAGCCTTCCTGAAAAAGTGACATGCTGTACGGTAATAACACACACCCTTCCTTCCTCTTTTTTCTTCCTAATGTACATGGATTCTTCAGCCATGATTAGAGACGTACGTTTTGGCTGCCTGTAGGATTGTTTGCTTTTTGAAACTGGTTTTGTCGGATGAAAGTGTACTTTAGGGACACTGTGTCACCAACACACACTTATGTGCATTCCTACGGAGATGGTGGGCATCGCCAACGCACGGCAACCAACGCACGGCAACCAACGCGCGGCAACCAACGCACGGCAACCAACGCACGGCAACCAACGCACGGCAACCAACGCACGGCAACCAACACACGGCAACCAACGCATGGCAACCAACGCATGGCATCCGAGGATGGCAAACGAGAAAGAGTGACATCCATACAGCTAAACAAGATAGTTATATATGACAATATAAATGATAGAGAGTTATATATGACAAAATAAAAAATGGATACATATGACATAACATAAATAAAAGATAGTTATATATGACAACATAAATAATAGAGAGTTAAATATGACAACATAAATAAAAGATAGTTATATATGACAATATAAAAAATGGATACATATGACATAACATAAATAAAAGATAGTTATATATGACAACATAAATAAAAGATAGTTATATATGACAACATAAATAATAGGTATACATGACATAATATAAATATTACATAGTCAAATGACAATATAAATAATATATAGTTATATGATAACATAAATAATAGTATATGACAACATAAATAATAGACAATATGACAATATAAATAATAGATAGTTAAATATGACAATATAATAATTAGATAGTTACAGCTGTATACAGTATATGACATAATAGGAATAACAGGGAGAATACGCATACGGAGGAGGCACCATGAACGCAAACAGACGCACAGACAAGAACACACACACCATCAATCATGTGCTTCACCTCACAAACAATCAAAACTAAACACAATATCTGTTGCCCCAAAGACAGAACAATGTTAAATATGAGATGCAGTAACAAAGACAATGGTGTGATGAGAGGACTCCTACACATCACATCACCTTTGATCCCAACACCAACCCTAAGTCCTACACATCACCTCTGATCCCAACACTAACCCAAACTCCAATACATCACCTCTGGTCCCAACACTAACCCTAACTCCTACATACCCCTACTCATCCCAACACCAACCCAAACTACATTTCCGGCGCCGACAGAGATGGCCGCCTCACTTCGCGTTCCTAGGAAACTATGCAGTTTTTTGTTTTTTTTTACGTGTTATTTCTTACATTGGTACCCCAGGTCATCTTAGGTTTCATTACATACAGTCGAGAAGAACTACTGAATATAAGAGCAGTCAACTCACCATCAGTACGACCAAGAATATGACTTTCGCGAAGCGGATCCTGTGTTCTGCCTTTCAACCAGGACAACAGAATGGATCCCAGCCAGCGACCCAAAAAAACAACTTTGAAAAAGAGGGAAACGAAGCAGTCTTCTGGTCGGACTCCGGAGACGGGCACATCGTGCACCACTCCCTAATATACTTCTCACCAATGTCCAGTCTCTTGACAACAAGGCTGATGAAATCCGAGCAAGGGTAGCATTCTAGAGGGACATCAGAGACTGTAACGTTCTTTGCTTCACGGAAACATGGCTCACTGGAGAGACGCTATCGGAGTTGGTGCAGCCAGCTGGTTTCTCCACGCATCGCGCCGACAGAAACAAACATCTTTCTGGTAAGAAGAGGGGCGGGGGCGTATGCCTTATGGCTAACAAGACGTGGTGTGGTCACAACAACATACAGGAACTCAACGGCTCAAACCCAAGAGGTATGTGGCAGGTTCTACAGTCAATCACGGATTACAAAAAGAAAACCAGCCCCGTCACGGACCAGGATGTCTTGCTCCCAGGCAGACTAAATAACTTTTTTGCCCGCTTTGAGGACAATACAGTGCCACTGACACGGCCCGCAACCAAAACATGCGGACTCTCCTTCACTGCAGCCGACGTGAGGAAAACATTTAAATGTGTTAACCCTCGCAAGGCTGCAGGCCCAGACGGCATCCCCAGCCGCGCCCTCAGAGCATGCGCAGACCAGCTGGCGGGTGTGTTTACGGACATATTCAATCAATCCCTATCCCAGTCTGTTGTTCCCACATGCTTCAAGAGGGCCACCATTGTTCCTGTTCCCAAGAAAGCTAAGGTAACTGAGCTAAACGACTACCGACTAACGACTAGGGTTAGGATTGCTGTACCCTGCCACAATGTTGTTGTACCCTGCCACATACCTCTTGTGTCTGAGCCGTTGAATTGAGATTCTACTTTGTCTCTATACTGACGCTTAGCTTGTTTGATTGCCTTGCGGAGGGAATAGCTACACTGTTTGTATTCGGTCATGTTTCCGGTCACCTTGCCCTGATTAAAAGCAGTGGTTCGCGCTTTCAGTTTCATGCGAATGCTGCCATCAATCCACGGTTTCTGGTTTGGGAATGTTTTAATCATTGCTATGGGAACGACATCTTCAACGCACGTTCTAATGAACTCGCTCACCGAATCAGCGTATTCGTCAATGTTGACTAGAGACTAGTCAAGGGCCATATCACCTCCACCCTACCTGACACCCTAGACCCACTCCAATTTGCTTACCGCCCAAATAGGTCCACAGACGATGCAATCTCAACCACACTGCACACTGCCCTAACCCATCTGGACAAGAGGAATACCTATGTGAGAATGCTGTTCATCGACTACAGCTCGGCATTTAACACCATAGTACCCTCCAAGCTCGTCATCAAGCTCGAGACCCTGGGTCTCGACCCCGCCCTGTGCAACTGGGTACTGGACTTCCTGACTGGCCGCCCCCAGGTGGTGAGGGTAGGCAACAACATCTCCACCCCGCTGATCCTCAACACTGGGGCCCCACAAGGGTGCGTTCTGAGCCCTCTCCTGTACTCCCTGTTCACCCACGACTGCGTGGCCACGCACGCCTCCAACTCAATCATCAAGTTTGCGGACGACACAACAGTGGTAGGCTTGATTACCAACAACGACGAGACGGCCTACAGGGAGGAGGTGAGGGCCCTCGGAGTGTGGTGTCAGGAAAATAACCCCACACTCAATGTCAACAAAACTAAGGAGATGATTGTGGACTTCAGGAAACAGCAGAGGGAACACCCCCCTATCCACATCGATGGAACAGTAGTGGAGAAGTTAGTAAGTTTTAAGTTCCTCGGCATACACATCACAGACAAACTGAATTGGTCCACCCACACAGACAGCATCGTGAAGAAGGCGCAGCAGCGCCTCTTCAACCTCAGGAGGCTGAAGAAATTTGGCTTGTCACCAAAAGCACTCACAAACTTCTACAGATGCACAATGGTACGGCAACTGCTCCGCCCACAACCGTAAGGCTCTCCAGAGGGTAGTGAGGTCTGCACAACGCATCACCGGGGGCAAACTACCTGCCCTCCAGGACACCTACACCACCCGATGTCACAGGAAGGCCATAAAGATCATCAAGGACAACAACCAATCGAGCCACTGCCTGTTCACCCCGCTATCATCCAGAAGGTGATGTCAGTACATGTGCATCAAAGCTGGGACCGAGAGACTGAAAAACAGCTTCTATCTCAAGGCCATCAGACTGTTAAACAGCCACCACTAACATTGAGTGGCTGCTGCCAACACACTGACTCAACTCCAGCAACTTTAATAATGGGAATTGATGGGAAATGATGTAAAATATATCACTAGCCACTTTAAAAAATGCTACCTAATATAATGTTTACATACCCCACGTTATTCATCTTATATGTATACGTATATACTGTACTCTATATCATCTACTGCATCTCTATGTAATACATGTATCACTAGCCACTTTAACTATGCCACTTTGTTTACATACTCATCTCATATGTATATACTGTACTCGATATCATCTACTGTATCTTGCCTATGCCGCTCTGTACCATCACTCATTCATATATCTTCATGTACATATTCTTTATCCCCTTACACTTGTGTCTATAAGGTAGTAGTTTTGGAATTGTTAGCTAGATTACTTGTTGGTTATTACTGCATTGTCGGAACTAGAAGCACAAGCATTTCGCTACACTCGCATTAACATCTGCTAACCATGTGTATGTGACAAATAAATGTTTATTTGATTTTGATTTGATTTGAACTCCTACACATCACCTCTGATCCCAACACGAACCCTAACTCCTACATACCCCTACTGATCCCAACACCAACCCTAACTCCGACACATCACCTCTGATCCCAACACTAACCCTACCTCCTACACATCCCCTCTGATCCCAACACTAACCCTAACTCCCATACTTCACCTCTGATCCCAACCCTAACTCCTATACATCACCTCTGATCCCAACCCTAACTCCTACAAATCACCTCTTATCCCAACACCAACCCTAACTCCTACACATCACCTCTGATCCCAACACTAACCCTAGCTCCTACACATCACCTCTGATCCCAACACTAACCCTAACTCCTAGAAATCACCTCTAATCCCAACACTAACTCCGACACATAACCTCTGATCCCAAAACTAACTCCTATACATCACCTCTGATCCCAACACTGACCCCTAACTCCTATGCATCACCTCTGATCCCAACACTAACCCCTAACTCCTATACATCACCTCTGATCCCAACCCTATCTTCTATACATCACCTCTGATCCCAACACTAACCCCTAACTCCTATACATCACCTCTGATCCCAACTCCAACTTCTATACATCACCTCTGATCCCAACACTAACCCCTAACTCCTATACATCACCTCTGATCTCAACCCTAACTCCTATACATCACCCCTGATCCCAACACTAACCCCTAACTCCTATACATCACCTCTGATCCCAACCCTATCTCCTATACATCACCTCTGATCACAACTCCAACTCCTATACATCACCCCTGATCCCAACTCCAACTCCTATACATCACCTCTGATCCCAACTCCAACTTCTATACATCACCTCTGATCCCAACACTAACCCCTAACTCCTATACATCACCTCTGATCCCAACCCTATCTCCTATACATCACCTCTGATCTCAACCCTAACTCCTACACATCACCTCTGATCTCAACCCTAACTCCTATACATCACCTCTGATCCCAACACTGACCCCTAACTCCTATACATCACCTCTGATCCCAACCCTATCTTCTATACATCACCTCTGATCCCAACACTAACCCCTAACTCCTATACATCACCTCTGATCTCAACCCTAACTCCTATACATCACCTCTGATTCCAACTCCAACTTCTATACATCACCTCTGATCCCAACACTAACCCCTAACTCCTATACATCACCTCTGATCTCAACCCTATCTCCTATACATCACCTCTGATCTCAACCCTAACTCCTATACATCACCTCTGATCCCAACTCCAACTTCTATACATCACCTCTGATCCCAACACTAACCCCTAACTCCTATACATCACCTCTGATCTCAACCCTAACTCCTATACATCACCCCTGATCCCAACTCCAACTCCTATACATCACCTCTGATCCCAACACTTGACTTTGACACTGCATCCGTCATAGCACATTAGACCAACACCTTTATGCACCTCTCCCCACATCCAAGACCCACACCTTCTACTGGGGCTTATGAAATGCCACAACCGTCCTCAGTCCTACCCATTCAACCCCCCAGTAAAACGACCTGCAGCTTGCCTTTATCCTCGACTGTAGAACCAGGAGGGAGTCGTTAGCATTCAAAGCTATTACAATGACAGGATATTGGGGGATTTATTTTGGAGTAGCCGATTGATCCTCCCTTAGCCCCTGTGGGTTATCATAGCCAGACAGCTCAACAGCTGTAGAAACTCCAACGGTTATCATAGGTGGGCGGATACAGGTGGTAAACTGAACTGGTCGGTCCACTATACAGTATGTATGACCCTCTAAGGGCTCGAGTAAGATGGACCCTCTCCCCTTTGGCGCATGGCCCCAGGACCCCCACACCCACACTCATGTATGCACACACACACACGCTCACACACACACACACACACACACACACATTCATAGTCACAGATCATGTCCGAAATCTGTCTTGCCTACTTACTAAAACGACATACTGTGTACTAATTGTACTACATACTATTTAGAACATACTGTTTAGTAAAAATGGATGCAGTAAGCATCACACACACACACACACACACACACACACACACACACACACACACACACACACACACACACACACACACACACACACACACACACACACACACACACACACACACACACACACACACACACACACATCCGTGTCAGGTGGTGCAGTTTAAGATGAGGGAGGACAATTTATTTTCATGACCATGGCCTTGTTGCTGTTACAGCTTATTGGATGACAGTCATTCATATTCCATTCACCCAGCTCAATGTAACATCGATGGGTTTAGGCTACTACATGATACTCAAATTTTCCCTATACACATCATGAGGTTGCAACAACCTAGCCTACGAATGAAAGTGTTCAATGTAGGTACACAAGTCGAGAGACATTTTTAAGTAATCAAGGTGACAGACAGTGACACATTCAATACCGCCTTGCACACTTGCCTGCATCTAGTTGTTCTAAGGTGTAATCATTAAACCAACAGTTGCAAACGAGAGTTTCTATTGGACAAATTCAGGTATGATCATCCCTGTTTCGTTCCGTTTGTTTCCGTTTGAGAATGAACACACCCCTGATCACACGCAAACACAGTTCACTTTCATAGCAGCCACATACGAACAGCACAATCAATTTTCTTATTATATAATTCCTTCTGACATCTATGCGCTCTCCTCCTTTTCCCTTCGCTTTCATCCATGTCAATGTGCCAATTTGAGTTTGTTATTCACTGTGTCTCATAGCATCATTGCCATGGGCTTTGTCAGTTATTGTCAACACTGGCTACATGTCCCCAATGATTGAGTGAGTCTATTGGCAATTTCCCATCTGACTAAAAACTCTGCTCTCTATGCAAAGTGATAGTACACTTCCAACTGCAAATTGACAACGTATCACATCAATTCCCTCAGTTTGTGTGGTTGTGTCCCCATGTGAGGGAATATCCAAGAGGCAGAGTTGTTCTGGTTATTAGTAAAAAAAAAAATGGTTTGCTTCAAGGCTGTAAGTATCACTTATACAAATCTATATATAAATATAGGGTCCTGTGTGGCTCAGTCGGTAGAGCATGGCGCTTGCAACGCCAAGCGTCGTGGGTTCGATTCCCGCTGGGGCCACCCATATGTAAAAGTAGTGGCCCCAGCCGACTTGTAAGTCGCTTTGGACAAAAGCGTCTGCTAAATGGGATATATTTATATATATATAGTTTTATTTGTCTGCATTTATAATGGAGTTCACCTATTCAAGGTAGGAGGACACTTTCCATGATCAAAGTCTACAAAATTAAGCCCAGGAAAGGTACCCCCCCTACTGGACATATTGCATGTTTTTCCCAACAAACTAAATACAAAATATAGACTGCATGTAATCTATTTGCTTATTCACCACAAATAACAAATAGTAATGCATCCTCACATTAAGTAATGCATCCTCACAGACTCTCTGTCTGACATATTTAATCTTATCATAAATGTGACATAGTTAGGCTACTTAATCTTATCATAAATGTGACATAGCCTACTTAATCTTATCATAAATGTGACATAGCCTACTTAATCTTATCATAAATGTGACATAGTTAGGCTACTTAATCTTATCATAAATGTGACATAGTTAGGCTACTTAATCTTATCATACATGTGACATAGCCTACTTAATCTTATCATAAATGTGACATAGCTAGCCTATTGTATCCATCTCCATCATTCACCTTTGTTTTATTATTTATATTTGTCCATGGCTTTTCTCCAATCCCGTAGGCAAATCCTCAGAATGTAATTTCAATTAACAAATGAGAACAGGTGTACAGGCGTGATCCCCGTGTGTAAAATTGGTGGGCACAAATATTTTCATCCCGCCTTTCACAGGCACAATACACACTCCCTGTGTTGACCTTGCCTAAAGCTACAATTGCAGGGAATGCGTATGGAACCAGTGACTGTCACGCAGTGCAGGGCCTGTCAAATGCCCGTAGGACTGTATGGCACAATAGCAAAGCTTGCGTTTCATTAATCAACGTCAAAAATGACTGAATGGCATCAGATTATGGTGATCTGTCTCCAGGGTGGCCCGGTTACCACCCAGTTTTAATAATAACACCATAGAAAGTACAACGCACAGGCCGATCCCAAATTTAACCCATTGTTGTATCCTACCATTACACATGTCACAGGTATGTTGTGGTGGATAGACGAACAGTCATTGGAAGAAAACTTTATGAACCTCTGGTTTGCAAGCGTATAGCTTTAATGTAGTGGTTATTTATCAGAATTTGTTCTCCCATTATGATAAAATAATGTTTTATTGAGGTAAAAAGAACATACTGTAAATAATAAATGCAAAAACCTAGACTCCATACTGTAAATAATAAGCGCGCGTGTTGACTCCATACATAGCTAGTTACCTCCCTTATGTAGCCTTTTCCTTGCCTATTTGAAGAAATGGCTCGTTGGCGCGGCCTACTGTACTGATGTGACAGTGCGACAGCTGAATGGAAGATATCATGCAAAATAAACAACATTGGCAAGAAAACAACTCTTGTTAAATTCGTGGCAATAATTTCCATTAGCAACAGGCCTACACACCAAATAAATCACATTCATTGTTTTTTGTTGTTGTGAACTTGTCATCTTTATTTGCAAGATGAACATAACATTTTGGTATGCAAATTCAATCTGCTAAATTACTGTCATAGTCCCCCATCACCGCGCAAATCATCCAAAGGATTGTAGTTGAAAGTTTCTCTCGCATTTCTATCACAGCACCCGTGTCCGTTTTCGGTCTTTCTTCCAGCGGCATTCAAATGAATCTCGCTGTGCGTCATGCGTAACAGCTGTGTGTAAAATAGAATCCGGAAATACAAGCATCCAAAGATGGCGTTCTTCTCGTAGAAGAGTCTTACTGGGAAATTAACTATTGCTATTGTTTATTGATTGAAGTTGCATTTTAACAAATACATGATGTCTCTGGAAATGTTCGCCTGCTGTTGATGAATAGACATTTCCCTCAACCAGAATGGCAGGAGTAGAATATACTGCAGTCGGCGGCGATTCCTATACGGTGAGAATATGATGCGTCGTGGCGAGTGTTAAATCCTGTTATGAACCGCAAATAGCAGTTTAAAAAAAAGAAATGGTCAAATGTAGACAAAGAGCGATGCATTAAGATACATTTTGTCAAATGTTCAGTCTGTAACTTGAAACAGCGGGATAAGTATGTCCAACATGTTTATTAGATCAACTGCCTGTTTTATTAGTTACGTTAAGGCGTTTAAAGTTTTGTGCTTAGTCGTATTCATTCGTCATTTGAAGATATCACATTCCATTAATACACTCGTGTGTCCATTCAATAACAACATGTGGGTGTGGCCTACATGTCACCTGTGTCACTGCCCACATCGTTGAAGTATATCATGAAATATTTATGACCCCTAAGTGAATGGATTTGTTTGTTTGTTTGCATTTACAGGAAAACCTAATTGGAACCTTGCTGGCCATTTTTGGTAATTTGCTTGTCAGCATCTCTGTAAGCATTCAGGTAAGCTCAGGCAACTGCCAACCCTCATGTTGTATGTTTTGGATATAACAACGAGTGGGTGTCCGAAGAGACACAATATTTGTACAACGGTGGTTCTGTTTAATTGTCTTTATTTTCCAGAAATACAGCCATGTAACATTAGCAGGGACCAAGGACCCCCGTGCCTTCTACCGAACCAAAACATGGTGGTGTGGCCTGGTACTTACCGTTCTAGGAGAAGCAGCCAACTTTGTCTCCTATGCCTTTGCACCTTTATCTCTAATAGCTCCATTGAATGCAGTGTCTGTCATAGGTAAGCAAATTACACTTCACTCTCACTGCTCAGGAGCTTGGCCTATCATAGCCTGGGGTGTATTCACTAGATACCGAAGAGAAGCGACCGGATTGGGGAGCGACCTACCTGAATTTGTCCAATTGAAACTCTTGTTTTCATTGCAAAACGTTTCCCGTTTGGACAAAATGGTTTCCGATGCTAATGTTTTTTTCTACGGTGCAAAACATTTTGCCAACAGTGTCAATTTATGAATACAACCCTGAACTTGAATGTTGACATGAAATAAATGGAAATGTGTACCAGATTGAAGTTGTTTATAACTATATTATCGACATTTCGGAAAGCAAACAATGCCTAAATGTAATGTGGCATTTTTTTTATCATGTTTAATGAACATTTGTTTTTGTTTTCTACTTTTCAGCAAGTTCAATCTTAGGTTTCATTTTCCTGAGAGAGAAATGGAAGCCAAAGGATTTTTTAAGTAAGTTCAATGGGTATTTTACATTTTATGATTCAGTTTTGGAACTGACATTCTGCTTTAGGCAAATTTGTATGGAAATTATGCTGAGACAATGCAAATACTGGTCCCACTGCACACGCTGCTATTTGCTATGGGTTTTCTTTTCCAGTCATAAAATAACCTGAATAATAAAGTGTTTTGGGGAAATGGGTGAAAAGTCTCTGAATATTTGTTTGGATGGTTATTCAAAAACTCTTTTTTTTAATGTAGTGTATATGCAGCCATTTACTTAGCATTTTACAAAACCCATATTTGGAAAGTTTGTGTACCAAAAGCATTTCTATACAATGCTAACATGCTAACGTGAATGCTAACATTAATGCTAACATGCTAACATTAATGCTAACATGCTAACATTAATGCTAACATGCTAACCTGAATGCTAACCTGAATGCTAACATGAATGCTTTTCTTTGACTCTAGAGCGATACGTTTTGTCTTTCCTTGGATGTATCTTGACGGTGGCCGGGACCTACCTCTTTGCCACGTTCGGACCCAACTATCACCAGAAACTTACTGCAGAGAACATAGTGAAACAGGTCGTAGGATGGCCCTTCCTCTTGTATGTGGTAAGAAATTTGATTCTGTATAGGAGAATGGGGATTGAGGTATTTCATAAATACTCTTTTTAAGTCTACATACTTCAGCTTTCTGTGCGTAATTAAAATGTATCAGATTATAACAAGAGCGTAACTTTTTTTTTTCACCAGGTTGTTGTTTTCTTTGGCAACCCGATTTCCCCCGCCTCTATGTTAGTTATGATAAATGGGCTATTTATAAGAGCTGTAATATCTCCTGTTGTTTGGGTTTTCTACGGGACAGTTCCTGGAGATTATTGCCTTCTGTCTTCTGCTGTACTTCTACAAGCAGCGCAACGCTAATCACCTTGTTGTCATTCTCCTGCTGGTGGCGCTGCTCGGTAAGTTGGACAACGGCAAAATATTAATGTTCAATATTTAGTAACAACAAACTATTTTCTGGACATCAGCAACAGAGAACAGCAGATGTGTGTGTATGTGAAGACCTCAACCCACTGATAGGTAGAGCTGTGATAAACAGTCCAATATTAGCTTGATAGGAATTGAACTCAGGTCTAAATAATAGAATTTCATGAAAGTTACTCTTTACTGAAAATGTCTCTTTTCATTAACGTTTCTGTTTTTAAAGGGCTTGTTAATCACCTTACTGCACGCTGCTTCTTCCCCAGGTTCTGTGACTGTGATCACAGTGAAAGCAGTGGCAGGCATGCTGGTCCTCAGTGTCCAGGGCACCATGCAGCTCAACTACCCCATCTTCTACGTCATGTTTGTCTGCATGGTTACCACTGTGGTCTTCCAGGCTACGTGAGTGCACAAGGCAGTTAGCAATAGCTAACCCTTCATTCCATTTTCCCAAAAAAATACAAATATTTGAGCATATACAGTCCCAGTGGAATGAATGCGTCCAAACTTTTGACTGGTACTGTATGTGGTAAATATTCCATGAGTAGCCTACAGGGTAACTACTAGAGGTCGACCGATTCATCGGAATGGGCGATTTAATTAGGACCGCTTTTAAGTTTTCATAACAATCGGAAATCGGTATTTTTGGACGCAGATTATTTTTTTTTTTTTACATCTTTATTTAACTAGGCAAGTCAGTTAAGAACACATTCTTACTTTCAATGACGGCCTAGGAACAGTGGGTTAACTGCCTTGTTCAGGGGCAGAATGACAGATTTTTACTTTGTCAGCTCGGGGATTCAATCTTGCAACCTTGCAGTTAACTAGTCCAACGCTCTTAACCACCTGCCTCTCATTGCACTCCACGAGGAGACTGCCTGTTATGCGAAATGTAGTAAGAAGCCAAGGTAAGTTGCTAGCTAGCATTAAACTTATCTTATAAGAAACAATCCATCAATCATAATCACTAGTTAACTACACATGGTTGATGATATTACTAGTTTATCTAGCGTGTCCTGTGTTGCATATAATCGATGCGGTGCGCATTCGCGGAAAAAGGACTGTCGTTGCTCCAATGTGTACCTAACCATAAACATCAATGCCTTTCTTAAAATCAATACACAAGTATATATTTTTAAACCTGCATATTTAGTTAATATTGCCTGCTAACACTAATTTATTTTAACTAGGTAAATTGTGTCACTTCTGTTGCAACAGAGTCAGGGTATATGCAGCAGTTTGGGCCGCCTGGCTCGTTGCGAACTGTGTGAAGACTATTTCTTCCTAACAAAGACAGCCAACTTCGCCAAACGGGGGATGATTTAACAAAAGCGCATTTGCGAAAAAAGCACAATCATTGGACGACTGTACCCAACCATAAACACCAATGCCTTTCTTAAAATCAATACACAGAAGTATATATTTTTAAACCTGCATATTTTGCTAAAAGAAATTCAGGTTAGCAGGCAGGTGAAATTAGCAGCCAGGTGAAATTGTTTCACTTCTCTTGCTTCACTGAAATAATAAACGTTTTGTTTTCGAAATGATAGTTTTTGGATTCGACCATATTAATGCCCAAAGGCTCGTATTTCTGTGTGTTGTTATGTTATAATTAAGTCTATGATATGATAATTGATAGAGCAGTCTGACTGAGCGGTGGTAGGCACCAGCAGGCTCGTAAGCATTCATTCAAACAGCACTTTCGTGTGTTTTTCCAGCAGCTCGTCGCTGTGCTTCAAGCATTGAGCTGTTTATGACTTCAAGCCTATCAACTCCCGAGATTAGGCTGGTGTAACCGATGTGAAATGGCTAGCTAGTTAGCTGGGTGTGCGCTAATAGCGTTTCAAACATCACTCGCTCTGAGACTTGGAGTAGTTATTCCCATTGCTCTGCAAGGGCCGAGGCTTTTGTGGAGCGATGGGTAAAGATGCTTCGAGGGTGGCTTGTCGATGTGTTCCTGGTTCGAGCCCAGGTAGGGGCAAGGAGAGGAATGGAAGCTATACTGTTACACTGGCAATACTAAAGTGCTTATAAGAACATCCAATAGTCAAAGGTATATGAAATACAAAATGGTATAGAGAGAAATAGTCCTATAAATACTATATTAACTACAACCTAAAACCTCTTACCTTGGAATATGGAAGTCTCATGTTAAAAGGAACCACCAGCTTTCATATGTTCTCTGTTCTGAGCAAGGAACTTAAACGTTAGCTTTTTTACATGGCACACATTGCACTTTTACTTTCTTCTCCAACACTTTGTTTTTGCATTATATAAACCAAATTGAACACGTTTCATTATTTATTTGAGGCTAAATTGATTTTTATTTATTTATTATATTAAGTTAAAATAAGTGTTCATTCAGTATTGTTGTAATTATCATTATTACAAATAAGACAAATTTAAATCGGCCGATTTTAATCGGTATCGGCTTTTTTTGGTCCTCCAATAATCGGTATCGGCGTTGAAAAATCATAATCGGTCGACCTCTAGTAACTACATGTATTGTTTATATATAAGGTCTACTGCTATGTGAGACACTTGTATTGTGTTTGACTGACACCTCATTGTGAACCCTCTCAGGTTTCTCTCCCAGGCTACTCACCTGTACGACTCCTCCATGATAGCCTGTGTGAACTACATCTTATCCACATCCTTTGCGATTGTCGCAGGTAAGAGAGCTGCTGACATTGTCAATTTAACCTCCTCTGTGGAATCACAGCTCAAGAAGGTGTGAACATCAGTCTTTTATTTTCACATCTACAGGAGCCATATTTTACCTGGAGTTTAATCACGAAGACATTCTTCACATCTGCATGTTTCTGTTGGGGTGAGTAGGCAGTTCTATAATAGTCCACGTGTCAGATTGGACATATGGTGATATGGCCCCAAAACATGCGCTATCAGACAATTAAACAAATGAGATGGTTGTTTTTTCCTATTAGTTTAATCAGTTGTCATAAGTGCTATGTGATTGATAGTTTGAGTTTAGTTTATTTTTTACAGGGACATTAATCAACGTTTCAGTAAAAGTGCTGGTTTTAGCCAGCCGGCTAATTTTCAACCACAGTCCCTGGGCAGGTTATTAAAAACAATTACAATATAGACAATCATTGAGCAGTGAGCACACGCAGAGCAACATAGGACAAGAAAGACATATCATACAGACAGAGCAAAATAGGACAAGCAAGACGTAGCATACAGACAGAGCAACATTGGACAAGCAAGACGTAGCATAGAGACAGAGCAACATTGGACAAGCAAGACGTAGCATACAGACAGAGCAAAATAGGACAAGCAAGATGTAGCATACAGACAGAGCAACATTGGACAAACAAGATGTAGCATACAGACAGAGCAACATTGGACAAACAAGACGTAGCATACAGACAGAGCAACATTGGACAAAAAGCAGCAAGACAAAATTCATAAAAGCAACAAAGTGTTTCCACACCTCACAAGCTACAGACAACATGGAAAGCGGCAACACACAGCTAGGGATGTTCACAAATCTGATTGACCTTTAGCCATGTCTTCATGTTTTTTGTGAAAGTGTGATAGGTTGTGCAGTTATGTGTGTCTGATGGCAGTGTATTCCAGACATGGGAAGCTCTCACAGAGAAAGAGGATTTACTAAAGGTGCTTTTCCTTAAGGGAACTATACAGTCACCTCTCATGGCAGACCTTGTGGATCTGCTGCCATATGTTTGGGTTTTCTGTTTAACAAAACTACTGAGTGGAGGGGGAGGAGCCAGGCCATTTAGGATCTTGAATACAAGACATGCGTTGGTGTATTGCACAAGGTTTTCCCAACTCAGGAACTCGTGCTTTCTGAGGATGTAACAGTGATAATGGCTATTGGGCTTCCTATCCATGCAATGTCTTATCTCTGTCCTTCATTAGATGTTTATCTTGTTTCCTGGGAGTCTTCCTGATTACCAAGAACAGGAAAAGGCTAAAGGCCTTTGAACCCTATGTGACAATGGACATGTCACAAGGTAATGAAGGTACAGTTCCCTTTGCCGTGACGCATGCCCCCCCCCCCCCCTCCATTGTCCCCAATATGAATTCAATAGCTTGCTGACGTTGTACGGTAAATTCCTTGCATCTTCTGACTTTGATATCAAAACTCGCTTGACTGTCTTGCAACAATTAACGAAAAAAGTTACCTGTGAATTATGATTGATTGCCACCATGGTGCTCTCTACGCGACACAGGCAATCTAACGGGAATTAAAGCCAATAGGTCAATTGGTTTCTCTGCCCCATTGCCATGAATTCAAAACTCACATTGAGTTAATGACATGTGCCTTGTCTTACAGATTCACCTTGTGTTATGAATTCATGTCATTCTCAACCCTTTTCCTAAACACAGGTATTCCCACCATTCACGACAAGGGCTGGCGAGCAGTGCAGCCGGACTATAACGGTTCCTTTTCCTACGGTGCCCTGGTTAACAATGACAGCGTGGCGCCCGCCACTCTACCAGAGCTGGATCATGACCAGCTGGCAGTCACACCCAGTCCCACCGCTGCCCCCTATAGTTCGGCTGACCTGAAGAACGACTGAGTCACCTTTCAGACGTGCTTCAACCCCCCCCCCCCCACCCTACCCCCGTAGGCTGCGTCTCAACCACCCCCCCTCCACCCCCGTAGGCTGCGTCTCAATCCTCCACCCTTCTCCTGAAGTGGTGTACACGTCTGGAAAAGGGTGCAGAATAGGGATGTAACCATAGACTCCGTGTAGGATGATGTCATCATTACCATGTTACCCCCATCTGGCCATGTCTAACAATAAGTGTTTTGTGGGTTGTCAGAATCATGTTGTACAGCGGTGGTTCCCAAACTGTGGGATGCCCCCCCCCCCCAAAAATAAAAATGTATGATTGTTGTTGTTTTTTTGGGGGGGGGGCACCCAGTCCAGCTTTCAACTTACTCTTGAAAAGTTTTAGTAGTAGAATGCAGAAGGTGCAATTTCTAAATTGGGTAGTACATCATCAGTTCCTCTTGTACATTTACATTTAAGTCATTTAGCAGACGCTCTTATCCAGAGCGACTTACAAATTATCATGTCAGTCATTGCCTTCCTTAGTGAGCTATGTATAAGCTGTCAGAAATGTCCCGATCAACTATCCCATGTTGGCTAACATTTTCTAGATAGGTTTTTTTTTAGCCCTTGGATTTTATGTTTGAGTCACTCAAATATCACATTTAAACATTACAAAATGTATAGCATTTTGAGTAAATTTGCTTTAAATGGGGGGGGGGTCTGGGTAGTTCCCCAAAACTGGAAGGGGCGTCTGAGTGAAAGTTTGGGAACCCCTACTCTACAGTAATTCAACTGAACTGTACACTCTTCTTTTAATGTCTTCCTATCTACGGACTGCAATGAGAGGCATTTCAACCATGAGACATTTGCTTTATTCCTGCAAATCATTCCAAGAAAGTTACTGAAGTATCCTGAAGTTGTCACTGACCACGGACAAACATCGACCTGGATCCACGCAATCCAGGCCCATAGACATGTCATACCTTTGGACATTAATGTGCCTTAGACTAAAGCACCCTGCCTGTTTCTCCCTGCTGCTGTGTGTTCGCCACATAAGATTGAGTGACTTATTCCATGTTAATGCATTTCTGCAGGATTTCTTTCAATAGACTTGCCAATGAATACTGTCTGCAGTTTTCCTTGTATGTTTTGCTTGAGCAGTTGAAGTCACCCCACAATTCTGCCTCTGATGTGTAAGACGGTGTACGACTGCTTAGTCCAAAAATGACCAAAATGCTTATAACCTGTTATTGTTTTAAGTTATTTTAGTTGCATTTGAATCATCAAGTTGTAGTTGGGACTATGGTCTTAAATGCACAATGATTGTGTGAATTTCATGTAAAACTGAAAGAAATGGTGATTTAAAAAAAAAGTAACATATTTATTGTGTTTGAAGCATAATGTGATAAAAGTTGGACGGCTTTATTCAAGTGGTCTTCTTGTGTTAGGAAGGGATTTGACGCTCGGGCTTCGAATCTACATAGCGTCTGACTGGGAGTGCTGATCTTGGATCAGGTCCACCCTGTCCATGTAAGCCTGGATCAGCACTCTAACTCTTCAGATGCTTTGTGGCTACGGGCTGTGTTCTGCTCACCACACTATCCGTTTATAACAATGTCAATGAGTGTGACGCCACTTCCGCTCTTTAAAAAAGAAAATACATAAGTTTTTAAGTTGGGATCTACCTTTAGTTTAGCTGCGTTTATTATGTGGACTAAATGGGATTCTGAATGTCTTAAGTTATATAGATGTTATGACAATTTCCTTGTATCACTGTGCAAGCTAAACCAATATGAAGAAATGTCCAATGAGTGACTGAGCTGATTTAGAATAGACTATGACGTCTCTGGTCAAC
>NC_088232.1:49577715-49687715 GCF_036934945.1 Oncorhynchus masou masou
CATCCTTGAGATGTTTCTACAACTTGATTGGAGTCCACCTGTGGTAAATTCAATTGGAAAGGCACACACCTGTCTAGATAAGGTCACACAGTTGACGGTGCATGTCAGAGCAAAAACCCAAGCTATGAGGTCAACGACATTTGTCCGTAGAGCTACGAGACAGGATTGTGTCGAGGCACAGATCTGGGGATGGGTACCAAAACATTTATGTAGCAATGAAGGTCCCCAAGAAGTGGCCTCCATCATTCTTAAATGGAAGAAGTGTGGAACCACCAAGACTTATCCTAGAGCTGGCTGCCCGGCCAAACTGAGCAATCGGCACTGAAGGGCTGCCAAGCGTCACGTCTGGAGGAAACCTGGCACCATCCCTACCGTGAAGCATGATGGTGGCACCATCCCTACCGTGAAGCATGGTGGTGGCAGCAGGGACTGGGAGACTGGTAACAATGGAGGAAACAATGAATGGAGACAAATGCAGCCAAATCCCTGATGAGAACCTGCTTCACAGTGCAAAACGACCTTAGACTGAGGAAGATTTACATTCCAACAAGACAATGGCCCCAGGCATTAAACAAAGCAACGGTGGAATGGCTTCAGAACAAGAATGTGAAAGTTCTTTGGAAAGACTTGAGAATTGCTGTTCAGCTCCGCTCCCCATCTAACTTAACAGAGCTTGAAGAAATTTGCAAGGAAAAATGGCTGAAAATATATTAATATATAAATATAAAATATATAAAATAAAGATGTGCGAATCTGATACAGACATACCCAAGGCTACTCAAAGCTGACACAGACATACCCAAGGCTACTCAAAGCTGTAACACAGACATACCCAAGGCTACTCAAAGCTGACACAGACATACCCAAGGCTACTCAAAGCTGTAACACAGAAATACCCAAGTCTACTCAAAGCTGACACAGACATACCCAAGGCTACTCAAAGCTGTAACACAGACATACCCAAGGCTACTCAAAGCTGACACAGACATACCCAAGGCTACTCAAAGCTTTAATTGGCACCAAAGGTGCTTCTACAAAGTATTGACTCAGGGCTGTGAATACTTATGTAAATTAGATATTTCTGTATTTCATTTGCAATACATTTGCAAAAATGTCTAAAATAAATTTTTTACACTTTGTCATTATAGGGGCATTGTGTGTAGATGGGTGAGGAGGAAATATATATTTAATCCATTTTGCATTCAGGCTGTAATAAGTCAAGGGGTATGAATACTTTCTGAAGTCAATGTACCACAGATTCTCCAAGGTCTAACATCTGATTTTGTATATTAGACCATTGGAAAATGCCATATGTGGGGGAAAGAACTAACCCTAACCCAATTATGGAAAATCGTTAAGACAATTGGCATTTGATAAGTGTGTAGGTGATCAGATTGTGCACTTAAAAACCTTCTAATAGCCAAGGTTAATGGGAAATCTTGTAAAGATCCTCTTTGAAGTGATCCATCCCCTTAATGCATGTTATCCTATTTTCTTAAAAGCTCAGTGCATTTGAAATTGTGATTTTTCCTCTGTTTTTATATATATCTTCACATTATGAGGTTGGAATAATACTGTAAAATGTTGAAATTATGATAATGCCCTTTTAGTGTAAGAGCTGTTTGAAAATACTGCCTGAAATCACAGCCTGTTTTGGTAGGATGGAGTTTTGGCATGCCTGGTGACATTGCCAGGCAGTAAATGAGTTAATAGACCAATAAGAAAGAGTTCAACACCTCTGCCAATATCAGCTATTATTCAGTGTTCACCTGCCCTCAGACCACTCCCCAGGCAGTCCTAGCAAAATTCTTCCTTGAGAAATTGCTCTTTGCTAAGAAGCATTTTTCTTGTTTCTTTTTGACCATTTTAATTGAAGATAATCACATTTAATTGTTACCCAGAAAGGATTTGATATTGAGATATGAATGGCTGTGTTGGACCTTTTTAAGCGTGTTTTATCAACTGTAAACACACTTAATTGTTTTCTCAACAAACAAGACACCATTGAGTAGGACAATGTTTTAAAGCTCCCAGTGGTGCTCCATCTCTTAGGCCTCCACATTCATTCCCATGTTGAGTCATCTCTTAGGTCACCACATCCCCATGATGAGTCATCTCTTAGGTCACCACATCCCCATGTTGAGTCATCTCTTAGGTCACCACATCCCCATGATGAGTCATCTCTTAGGTCACCACATCCCCATGATGAGTCATCTCTTAGGCCTCCACATTCATTCCCATGTTGAGTCATCTCTTAGGCCTCCACATTCATTCCCATGTTGAGTCATCTCTGAGGTCACCACATCCCCATGATGAGTCATCTCTTAGGTCACCACATCCCCATGATGAGTCATCTCTTAGGCCTCCACATTCATTCCCATGTTGAGTCATCTCTGAGGTCACCACATCCCCATGATGAGTCATCATCCACATCCCCATGATGAGTCATCTCAGGTCATCCCCATGATGAGTCATCTCTTAGGTCACCACATCCCCATGTCACCACATCCCCATGAGTCATCTCTTAGGTCACCACATCCCCATGTTGAGTCATCTCTTAGGTCACCACATCCCCATGATGAGTCATCTCTTAGGTCACCACATCCCCATGATGAGTCATCTCTTAGGTCACCACATCCCCATGATGAGTCATCTCTTAGGTCACCACATCCCCATGTTGAGTCATCTCTTAGGTCACCACATCCCCATGATGAGTCATCTCTTAGGTCACCACATCCCCATGATGAGTCATCTCTTAGGTCACCACATCCCCATGATGAGTCATCTCTTAGGTCACCACATCCCCATGTTGAGTCATCTCTTAGGTCACCACATCCCCATGATGAGTCATCTCTTAGGTCACCACATCCCCATGTTGAGTCATCTCTTAGGCCATCCCCATGATGAGTCATTCATTCCCATGTTGAGTCATCTCTTAGGTCACCACATCCCCATGATGAGTCATCTCTTAGGTCACCACATCCCCATGATGAGTCATCTCTTAGGAGTCATCTCTTAGGTCACCACATCCCCATGATGAGTCATCTCTTAGGTCACCACATCCCCATGATGAGTCATCTCTTAGGTCACCACATCCCCATGATGAGTCATCTCTTAGGTCACCACATCCCCATGATGAGTCATCTCTTAGGTCATCTCACCACATCCCCATGTTGAGTCATCTCTTAGGTCACCACATCCCCATGATGAGTCATCTCTTAGGTCACCACATCCCCATGATGAGTCATCTCTTAGGTCACCACATCCCCATGATGAGTCATCTCTTAGGTCACCACATCCCCATGATGAGTCATCTCTTAGGTCACCACATCCCCATGATGAGTCATCTCTTAGGTCACCACATCCCCATGATGAGTCATCTCTTAGGTCACCACATCCCCATGATGAGTCATCTCTTAGGTCACCACATCCCCATGATGAGTCATCTCTTAGGTCACCACATCCCCATGATGAGTCATCTCTTAGGTCACCACATCCCCATGATGAGTCATCTCTTAGGTCACCACATCCCCATGATGAGTCATCTCTTAGGTCACCACATCCCCATGATGAGTCATCTCTTAGGTCACCACATCCCCATGATGAGTCATCTCTTAGGTCACCCATCCCCATGATGAGTCATCTCTTAGGTCACCACATCCCCATGATGAGTCATCTCTTAGGTCACCACATCCCCATGATGAGTCATCTCTTAGGTCACCACATCCCCATGATGAGTCATCTCTTAGGTCACCACATCCCCATGATGAGTCATCTCTTAGGTCACCACATCCCCATGATGAGTCATCTCAGGTCACCACATCCCCATGATGAGTCATCTCTTAGGTCACCACATCCCCATGATGAGTCATCTCTTAGGTCACCACATCCCCATGATGAGTCAACTCTTAGGTCACCACATCCCCATGATGAGTCATTTCTTAGGTCACCACATCCCCATGATGAGTCATCTCTTAGGTCACCACATCCCCATGATGAGTCATCTCTTAGGTTACCACATCCCCATGTTGAGTCATCTCTTAGGTCACCACATCCCCATGATGAGTCAACTCTTAGGTCACCACATCCCCATGATGAGTCATCTCTTAGGTCACCACATCCCCATGATTAGTCAACTCTTAGGTCACCACATTCATCCCCATAGTGAGTCGCTGCAGTGTGCACCTCCTCTCCCCGTGCGGCTGTCCAATCTGCCAATAAAGCCCCTAGATAATTGCTTCGCCCTCCCATTAAATACCCTGGTAGCTCGGAGTGGTGATCGATAGCATATCCACAGGCAGAAGCCAGCATGCCCACACACCCCCAACCAACCACCAACCCACAATCACCAGCCTGCTGTGACATCTTCTCCTGTTTACCCTTCCTTTTATTGGTAAAAGAGTGTATTAACTCAACAAGGGACCAGTGACCCAATGACTGTCCCAGCAAACAGGGGATGTCCTAAGGACATAAGAGGACGTTCTCGTTGGGCTTTTAGGGAACGGTATCCCACAGATACTCTGAGAACATTCTTGAAAATAATATAATGTTTACCTCAGTTTAGTTGTGACTTGCAACAGAAAATTACAATAAGGATTCTTGATGACCATTTGGCATGACCTTTGGGCTCTGTCTGTCAACCTTTCCTTTGGCAGGCCAGCACTCTTGAATACCGGTATGCTGTGCACCTTTATCTGGCAGGCAGGGAGACTAGGCTCCCTTGCCATGCCTGAGAATCCTCAGCCGCAATGGCCCGTAGTACTAGATTTATGTTCGTCGTGATGACGCATTCTGGTGAACGGCCACACCCGAGGTATTGAGATAATTAGAATATCAATGCAGCGGTGTTTGTTATGTCTGCTCTGACAGTCACAAATTCATATATATGTTAATAGCAGAGCCGGGGCAGTAGAGCCGGAGTGGTGTGCTTGTGTTAGGAACATCAGCTCGTAATCAACAGATGTGATTCATAGGCTCTTGATGCTCTTCAATAATGTAGAGGCTCTCAACCGCAACGAGGAAGGCTGGGTTGTTTAGAGGATGGGCCCTCAATCAAAACAGCACAGCTCTTGGCTGTCTGACTAGCTGTTAGAGAACCCGCACTTACATTATCTGAACCTCTGACCTCAATGGTCTAGAGTGAGGTACCTCAACAAATACTCTGCCATTTATATTCATGCAATGGTACCATGTTTCCACCTTTCAAAGAACTCTTAAGTGTTTCATCCGTCTCAAGAAGCTCTGTCCCATTCATTCAATTTGTTGAGTCCTAAGGCTGTCGTATTTGGCCCACAGAGTGACTGTCACAGTTCAGTAGCGAGAGAGAGAGAGAGTGAGGGAGAGATGGATGGATGGAGGGATGGAGAGTTGAATAAATTAATTTCATTTGAAGGGCATTAGTGAGAAGTGGCAGCTGCTGCTTTGGCTTTTCCAAGCTGTTCATGGACCAATGGGATTGAAAGCGACTGGCAGAAGACAAGCCTGCAGGTATAAGTTTACAACAGGAGCTGTGTAGACTTCGCAGGGCACAAAGTTCCCCCCCCCCCCAGACCTGGATCCCACTGCTGCCACCAAATGTAAGATAGTGGACCCCTACGTCGTAAGCATCCACTATCTTACGTTTACGTTTATGCTTTTGTTTTTGGCTTCATTATGCTTTTTTCTTCAGCCAGCCATTGGAAGATTATACCTTGTAAGAATGTATTTGATTGGGTCATAATATGGTATGTAGATCAACTACTAGTGCCCGGCTTTTTGTAAAGCTTGTTATGATGTTTGTTTTAGCCCCCAACTATCTTCAATGTTCTCTCTCTCTTATCATGTAGGCATGATGCATCATTCAGAGCCCCACCTGTTTTGAGCCACATCTGCCTAGCCCCCCCACATAAAAAAATAATTATATATATATATATATATATATATATATATACAATACAAGTCAAAAGTTTGGACACACCTACTCATTCAAGGGTTTTTCTTTATTTTTACTATTCAGGCCTCTTTCTAGACCACACAAGAAGGACCACCACGACACCTTCCTGTTTAAGTGAGCACAGCAAAAGGTGAGTCCAAACATGTATTGTATCCTCAGCAATCTACACATAATACCCCATAATTACAAAGCGAAAACAGGTTTTTAGAAATTGTTGCAAATGTATTAAAAATGAAGAAGTATTCAGACCCTTTGCTATGTGACTTGAAATTGAACTCAGGTGCATCCTGTTTCCAATGATAATCCTTGAGATGTTTCTACAACTTGACTGGAGTCCACCTGTGGTACATTAAATTGATTGGACATGATTTGGAAAGGCACACACCTGTCTATATAAGAGCAAAAACCAAGCCATGAGGTCGAAGTAATTGAGCTAGCCGCCCAGCCAAATGGAGCAATCAGGGGAGAAGAGCCTTGGTTAGGGAGGTAATCAAGAACCCAATGGTCACTCTGACAGAACTCTAGAGTTCCTCTGTGGAGATGTGAGAACCTTCTAGAAGGATGACCATCTCTGCAGCACTCTACTAATCAGGCCTTTATGGTAGAGTGGCCTGACAGAATCCACTCCTCAGTAAAAGGCACATGACAGCCAGCCCGCTTGAGTTTGCCAAAAGTCACCAAAAGACTCATGAATGCCAAGCGTCACATTTGGAGGAAACCTGCCACTATCCCTACGGTGAAGCATGGTGGTGGCAGCATCATGCTGTGGGGATGTTTTTCAGCAGCAGGGACTGGGAGACTAGTCATAATTGAGGCCGAGATGAACGGAGCAAAGAACAGAGAGATCTTTAATGAAAACCTGCTCCAGAGCGCTCAGGACCTCAGACAGGGGCGAAGATTCACCTTCGCCCCTGTCTGACAACGACTCCAAGCACACACCCAAGACAACGCAGGAGTGGCTTCATGACAAGACTCTGAATGTTCTTGAGTCACCCAGCCAGAGCCCGTACTTGAAACCGATCAAACATCTCTGGAGAGACCTGAAAAAAGCTGTGCAGCAATGCGCCCCATCCAACCTGACAGAGCTTGAGAGGATATGCAGAGAAAAATGGGAAAATCTCCTCAAATACAGGTGTGCCAAGCTTAAAGCGTCATACTCAGGAAGACTCGAGTCTGTAATCTCTTTTAAAGATGCTTCAACAAAGTACTGACTAAAGGTTCTGAATACTTATGTAAATGTAATATTTCTGTTTTATTTTTAATAAATCTGCAAACATTTCTAAAAACCTGTTTTTCCCTTGTCATTATGTAGTATTGTGTGTAGATTGATGAGGGAAAAACATAATTGACCAATTTTAGATTAAGGCAGTAACTTATCAAAATGTGAGGAAAATCAAAGGGTCCGAATGCTTTCCGAAGGCACTTTATGTATACTGTTTCTAAGAAAGCAATGCTAAGTGTGTGTTGTGTATTAAGCTGTTGTGCCCATGTGCCTCACCCTAATAATTTGGTCCCTTTCCCCCTCATAATGTAGCCTACTGTTCTGAATTGGAGGTGCACATATAGCCTATAGCCTGCTTGAGAGAAATGTCATCATCGAATATTGTAAGAGCTTTAATTGTCTGCATATACGCCCCCTTTATTTATCCTATGGTTCTGACCTGGTGTACAGGGAGAATACTGAATAACGGCCCATGTTCTGAATTCTGTCGCTGTACATTTCAAAAGTGCTAAACAAATAGTTATATTGACTATGTCCGTCCTAGCTCACTCATTAATGTCTTCATCCAAATTACAGATGGCCTCTTATGCGCTCGTCATCCCCTTATGCCATAGTTTGTACATCTCAATTGTCAGTAGAAACCACATTTGTTTATTAATCAAGTCAGCCATATCAGCTATGTTTTTTAAAAAGGCAGTAAATGAGGCTGAATGAACTGTTTCGCTGCCAGACAAGGCTCTGCTGATAGCCATGTGTAGCGGTGGTAAGGATTCACTCCATGGTGCTGAAAAGAAAGTGCTGCTGTTGGGACAGTTTGTGGGAACCATTTATCACCATTATAGTGCAATTCATGTATTGTTTAGTGTTGTGTAGTGGCTTGGCTGGCATGCATCAAAAATATATATTTTTGTTTGCCCCTCCAAGATTTACATGGCAAGATCGACATTGCATGTAGGCCAGAGTTGAGGATCAGACAGCTTTTAATGTTTACTGGCTTTATATTAGGAGTTCAGAGACCAGCTCTAGCACAGGAAACGGTCTCCTCCCCTTATCTTCCAACTTCGCTAAGCTAATTAACGTTTCTTAATTAAAACGTGAAAGGCCTTATTTATTATGCAAATGATTCTGACTTCTCATTATCGCCCCAAACATTAACTTTGAATCTCAATGACAGATCTAAGATCTCTCCCACATCACCATGAGGGGACAGCCATTAAAGGCGAAGACAGGAAATCCACCCTTCCTGGCCACACGCCAGAAGAAATTTCCCACAAACTTTGCTGATTGTTTCCTGACCGGTAAAACGTAATGTTTTAAAAAAATAATAATCTTAGAACAGAAGTGAACATTTTGCATATTCTGGGAACATTTCTTTTTAGTTTTGCAGGGTGGTTCTGACAACGTTTACTCTGTTTGCTTGAAAGTATTTTCCTGGGAGGTTTTATTAACCAATAGGTTGTTGACAAATTCTCTTAAAACTTTCACTGAATGCTTCAATAAGACTTTTAATAACACTCCAAGCACAGATAGGACACATGGACATTAATTTCCTTTGACATTAATCATGCAAACACCATTTTTTTTTATTGTGACACAGCATCAGTGAGATTCTGTTCTCTATCTATGGAATTAGTCCACTACTCCATTTTTTTACGCATACAAAGCTGTCCTTTTTAGTGTATTCAAATTGACCCCATTTCAAAGGTCAAGTGTGACCAATTAGTGGACGTGGCCAACACACCTGAACACACTAAAAAGATTAGAGGATAAAGAGTTTTGTTTCCATGAGGAAACTTGTAAGAAACGTTATGCTGAAGTATTGAAATTCCCATAGAAGAACGTTGTTTCTTAAAGTTCTCTGAACTATTTGAGAACTTTCCCAATGTCAAACCAGTTGGAGAACGTTCCTAGAACATTACCAAAATGTTAATTAAATGCAACCATGTTCAAACGTTTGGGAAATGTTCTATTAAAGTAATGAAATACCAAGAAAATAACGGGTTTTTTTTGGTCAAGTTCTTTTAATGTGCTGAGAATGTTCCAAAGCCAAGAAACTGTCCTGCACAGAAAGTTGTGGGAAGGTTGTATACAAAATAACCATAGGACAACCCCACTCTCACCAAGCTCTAAGAAACATATGGTTCTCAGAACGTTATGTGCTAGCTGGGAAGAGAGTCCCTTGTCTCTAGTTATTTTTTATATTCATGAGCTCGCCTTGACTGACAGCTGTTTGAAGTGCCTATGCCAAGCAACTTTGATGCAGTGAGCAGTATTGCAGTAAAATCATCTCTCAAGCAAATTTGTTGATACACAAAGCAACTCAAACAACATTGAATCAATGATTTAAAAAAAATGTATACATCTCCCGTTTGGCATGTTTGAGGTGATGTAGTTCACAGCAGCACTGACGGATGTGTTGACTTGACAACTGGATCTGAGTTTTGAACGAACCGTCCCCCCATTTGTTCCATGCCAGCTGAAGACCTAACTACCCAGTAACTAGCTAACACCATATGTAAATGAAAGGGGAAACACTCAGTGCCTTCAGAAAGTATTCATACCCCTTGACGTATTCCACGTTTTGTTGTGTTACAGCCTGAATTCAAAATGGATGAAATATATTTTCTTCACCCATCTACATGTAACGGATGTGAAACGGCTAGCTAGTCAGCGGTGGTGCGCGCCAAATAGCATTTCAATCGGTGACGTCACTTGAATTTTCACATTTACATAAGTATTCAGACCCTTTACTCAGTACTTTGTTGAAGCACCTTTGGCAGCGATTACAGCCTCAAGTGTTCTTGGGTATGACACTACAAGCTTGGCACACCTGTATTTGGGGAGTTTCTCCCATTCTCTGCAGATCCTCTCAGGCTTTGTAGGATTGGATGAGGAGTGTTGCTGCACAGTTATTTTTGGGTTCTAGTCTGTGCTCTGGCTGGGCTACTCAAGGAGATTCCGAGACTTGTCACGAAGCCACTCCTGCTTTGTCTTGACTGTGTGCTTGTTGGATGGTGAACCTTCGCCCCTGTCTGAGTCCCTGAGCACTCTGGAGCAGGTTTTCATCAAGGATCTCTCTGTACTTTGCTCCGTTCATTTCTGCCTCGATCCTGACTAGTCTCCCGGTCCCTGCCGTAGAAGAACATCCCCACAGCATGATGCTGCTACCACCATGCTTCACCATAGGGGTGGTGCAAGGTTTCCTCCAGATGTGACGCTTGGCATTCAGGCCAAAGAGCTCAGTCTTGGTTTCATCAGACCAGAGAATCTTGTTTCTCATGATCTGAGAGTCTTTAGGCGCCTTTATGCAAACTCCAAGCGGGTCATGTGCTTTTTATTGAGGAGTGGCCACTCTACCATAAAGGCCTGATTGGTGGAGTGCTACAGAGATGGTTGTCCTTCTGGAAGGTTCTCCCATCTCCACAGAGGAACTATAGAGCCCTGTCAGAGTGACCATCAGGTTTCTTGGTCATCTCCCTGACAATATATGGAAAAAGTCAAGAGGTCAGAATACTTTCCAAAGGCACTGTAAGCAATAAAACAATTCTCTGCAAATCATTTACATTTACATTTAAGTCATTTAGCAGATGCTCTTATCCAGAGCGACTTAAATCTATCAGTTCACAGCCAGCTTGTGTGTGCGTGAGTGTTTTTTTGTTTTTGTTCAACCAAACAAGATTTTCTGTTTTATCTTCAAGAAGATTCTGCGTTCCAGAAAGGTGGTCGCTCGGAATCTCAAGCCGGATGACAGTTGTCCACAGACAGAGAATATTCTCTTCCTGAACGCTTGGGATGCATGGGCAGAAAGCAGATCCAGTGGATCTGGATGCACAGCCATCCTTGAAACTGCAGAGGTGATTCTGTAAACATTTTTAGTCATTATTTATTTTTATTTCACCTTTATTTAATCAGGTAGGCCAGTTGAGAATAAGTTCTCATTTACAACTGCGACCTGGCCAAGATAAAGCAAAGCAGCGCGACAAAAACAACACAGAGTTACACATAAACAAAGGTACAGTCAAAAACACAAAAGAAAATCAAAATTGAAAAATGTATGTACAGTGTGTGCAAATGTAGAAGAGTAGGGAGGTAGGCAATAAATAGGCCCTAGAGGCGAAAATAATTACAATTTAGCATTAATAATCGAGTGATAGATGTGCAGATGATGATGTTCAAGTAGAGATACTGGGGTGCAAAAGAGCAAGAGGATAAATAACAATATGGGGAGGAGGTAGTTGTGTGTGCTATTTACAGATGGGCTGTGTACAGATACAGTGATCGGACAGCTGATGCTTAAAGTTAGAGATGGAAATATAAGACTCCAGCTTCAGAGAATTTTGCAATTTGTTCCAGTCATTGGCAGCAGAGAACTGGAAGGAAAGGCAGCCAAATTAAGTGTTGGCTTTGGGTATGACCAGTGCAATATACCTGCTGGAGAATTATAGATGACTTGGAGCCAGTGAGTTTGGCGATGGATATGTAGTGAGGGCCAGCCAGCGAGAGCATACAGGTCGCAGTGGTGGTTAGTATATGGGGCTTTGGTGTTAAAACGGAAGGCACTGTGATAGACTACATCCAGTTTGCTGAGTAGAGTGTTGGAGGCTATTTTGTAAATTACATCGCCAAAGTCAAGGATAGTCAGTTTTACGAGGGTATGTTTGGCAGCAGGAGTGAAGGAGGCTTTGTTGCGAAATAGGAAGCCGATTCTAGATTTAATTTTGGATTGGAGATGCTTAATGTGAGTCTGGAAGGAGAGATTACAGTCTAACCAGACACCTAGGTATTTGTAGTTGTCCACATATTCTAGGTCAGAACCGTCCAGAGTAGTGATGCTGGTTGGGCGGGAGGGTGTGGGCAGCAATCGGTTGAAGAGCATGCACTTAGTTTTGCTAGCATTTAAAAGCAGTTGTAGGCCACGGAAGGAGTGTTGTATGGCGTTAAAGCTCGTTTGGAGGTTTGTTAGTACAGTGTCCAAAGAAGGACCAGATGTATACAGAATGGTGTCATCTGGATAGAGTTGGATCAGAGAATCACCAGCAGCAAGAGCGACATCATTGATGTATACAGAGAAAAGAGTTGGCCTGAGAATTGAACCCTGTGGCATCCCCATAGAGACTGCCAGAGGTCCGGACAACAGGCCCTCCGATTTGACACACTGAACTCTATCTGAGAAGTCGTTGGTGAACCAGGCGAGGCAGTCATTTGAGAAGCCAAGGCTATTGAGTCTGCCGATAAGAATGCGGTGATTGACAGCGTCGAAAGCTTTGGCCAGGTCGATGAAGACGACTGCACAGTACTGTCTTTTATCGATGGCGGTTATGATATCGTTTAGGACCTTGAGCGTGGCTGAGGTGCACCCATGACTGTGGCAGTTTTCCAATCTTTGGGAATCTCAGACGATACGAAAGAGAGGTTGAATAGGGTAGTAATAGGGGTTGCAACAATTTCAGCGGATAATTTTTAGAAAGATAGGGTCCAGATTGTCTAGCCCAGCTGATTTGTAGGGATCCAGATTTTGCAGTTCTTTCAGAACATCTGCTGTCTGGATTTGGGTGAAGGAGAAGAGGAGGGGGGTTGGGAAAGTTGCTGCAAGGGTTGCTGAGATGTTGGCCAGGGTAGGGGTAGCCAGACGGAAAGCATGGCCAGCCGTGGAAAATGCTTATTGAAATGATCGATTATCATAGATTTATCGGTGGTGACAGTGTTTTCTATCCTCAGTGCAGTGGGCAGCTGGGAGGAGGAGCTCTTATTCTTCATGGACTTCACAGTGTCCCAAAACTTTTTGGAATTAGTGCTACAGGATGCAAATTTTTGCTTGAAAAATCTAGCCTTAGCTTTTCTAACTTACTGAGTTTATTGGTTCCTGACTCCCCTGAAAAGATGCATATTGCAGGGGCTATTCGATGCTAATGCAGAACGCCACAGGATGTTTTTGTGCTGGTCAAGGGCAGTCAAGTCTGGTGTGAACCAAGGGCTATATCTGTTCTTAGTTACACATTTTTTGAACGGGGCATGCTTATTTAAGATGGAGAGGAAAGCACTTTTGAAGAGCAACCAGGCATCCTCTACTGATGGGATGAGGTCAATATCCTTCTAGGATACCCGGGCCAGGTCGATTAGAAAGGCCTGCTCGCAGAAGTTGTTTAGGGAGCGTTATATAGTGATGCGTGGTGGTTGTTGGACCGCTGACCCAGTACGCATGCAGGCAATGAGGCAGTGATGTCCCCCTTTACCTCTTCCAGGTATTTCCACAGCTCACACAGAGTACTTAATGCCCTGCCAGGTTGACCCTCCGGCTAGACGGTGACCTTAGACACAATCTTCGATGCGAGGAAGCTATATTCCTAAAGCAATCTGGTCGAGAAGCTTGCTGGATTAATCGGGCTGGCATATCCCTGGCGTCCTGCTGCTCCACGGCTGTACTGTCAAATTTGCTGAAGTGCAAAAGACTCTGCTTGCCTCATCAGTGTCTCCATCTTTGTTGACCAAAGTGGCAGAGACACACTTGGGTCCATCAGACAAGGTGCTGCAGGGTTTGTGTTGATGTTGGCTGCCAGGGGGAATCAGTATGCAACCAAAGCACTCACGCAGTGACTTTAGCAGGACCTGTGCCAACTGTTTTGCAACAGTAGTTGACTGCAAGTGTGTCTCAAAGTTGAGAAAGCACGACACCACATCAGACCGTGACTTGTTGTCAGTTTGAAGTTGGTCAGTGTGGATTACAAACGGCTCCAACAACATCACATGCTGTTCTAGCTTGTCTCAAGTCATGCACCGTGCTCGCCCTCAGATTTATGCCCTGTTAGTTAGTGATAGCTTGTGATAGTGATGCAAAAGCTAGGCCTATTTGAAACATCTGCATCTATTGGCAGCATTTACCCACCAGATTCAAAAGCTTGAAAACCCCATTAGCAAAAAAAGCCTGAAAACCCCATTAGCAAAAAAAGCCTGAAAACCCCATTTGATATTTGTCAAAGATTAGAATAAAAAAAACTAAAACTAAACCGTTTCATTTAGTTAGTTTTGCAGTCGAAGATAATAGTTTCAGTATGGTTTGTTTTTCAAATGTTTTTAGTTTCTATTTCAGTTTACAAAATTGTTTTTCCAATTGTAGTTTTTATTTTATTTCCGTTTTTTTGTTTACTATAGTAACCTTGGTCTTTAACACTGGTGAGGGGGTATTTAACACCGGGGAGGGGGTATTTAACACTGGTGAGGGGGTATTTAACACTGGGGAGGGGTATTTAACACT
Source organism: Oncorhynchus masou masou (assembly GCF_036934945.1). NCBI lineage: Eukaryota > Metazoa > Chordata > Actinopteri > Salmoniformes > Salmonidae > Oncorhynchus > Oncorhynchus masou. The sequence goes on from NC_088232.1 coordinate 49,592,122, forward strand.
GGTGAGGGGGTATTTAACACCGGGGAGGGGGTATTTAACACTGGTGAGGGGGTATTTAACACTGGTGAGGGGATATTTAACACTGGTGAGGGGATATTTAACACTGGGGAGGGGGTATTTTAACACCGGGGAGGGGGTATTTAACACTGGTGAGGGGGTATTTAACACCGGGGAGGGGGTATTTAACACCGGGGAGGGGGTATTTAACACTGGTGAGGGGGTATTTAACACTGGGGAGGGGGTATTTAACACTGGTGAGGGGGTATTTAACACTGGTGAGGGGGTATTTAACACTGGTGAGGGGGTATTTAACACCGGGGAGGGGGTATTTAACACTGGGGAGGGGATATTTAACACCGGTCAGGGGGTATTTAACACCGGGGAGGGGGTATTTAACACTGGTGAGGGGGTATTTAACACCGGGGAGGGGGTATTTAACACTGGGGAGGGGGTATTTAACACCGGGGAGGGGGTATTTAACACTGGTGAGGGGGTATTTAACACTGGTGAGGGGGTATTTAACACTGGTGAGGGGGTATTTAACACCGGGGAGGGGTATTTAACACTGGTGAGGGGGTATTTAACACCTGGGGAGGGGTATTTAACACTGGGGAGGGGTATTTAACACTGGGGAGGGGGTATTTAACACCGGGGAGGGGGTATTTAACACCGGGGAGGGGGTATTTAACACCGGGGAGGGGGTATTTAACAACGGTGAGGGGGTATTTAACATCGGGGAGGGGGTATTTAACACTGGAGAGGGGGTATTTAACACCGGGGAGGGGGTATTTAACATCGGGGAGGGGGTATTTAACATGGGGAGGGGTATTTAGCACTGGTGAGGGGGTATTTAACACTGGTGAGGGGGTATTTAACACTGGTGAGGGGGTATTTAACACCGGTGAGGGGGTATTTAACACCGGGGAGGGGGTATTTAACACCAGGGAGGGGGTATTTAACACTGGAGAGGGGGTATTAACACCGGGGAGGGGGTATTTAACACCGGGGAGGGGGTATTTAACACCGGGGAGGGGGTATTTAACACCGGTGAGGGGGTATTTAACACCGGTGAGGGGTATTTAACACTGGTGAGGGGTATTTAACACTGGTGAGGGGGTATTTAACACTGGTGAGGGGTATTTAACACTGGTGAGGGGGTATTTAACACTGGTGAGGGGGTATTTAACACCGGGGAGGGGGTATTTAACACTGGTGAGGGGGTATTTAACACTGGGGAGGGGGTATTTAACACTGGTGAGGGGGTATTTAACACCGGGGAGGGGGTATTTAACACCGGGGAGGGGGTATTTAACACTGGTGAGGGGGTATTTAACACTGGTGAGGGGGTATTTAACACTGGTGAGGTGGTATTTAACACCGGGGATGGGTATTTAACACCGGGAAGGGGGTATTTAACACCGGGGAGGGGGTATTTAACACCGGTGAGGGGGTATTTAACACAGGGGAGGGGGTATTTAACACTGGGAGGGGGTATTTAACACTGGGGAGGGGGTATTTAACACCTGGGAGGGGGTATTTAACACCGGGGAGGGGTATTTAACACTGGGGAGGGGGTATTTAACACTGGTGAGGGGGTATTTAACACTGGTGAGGGGGTATTTAACACTGGTGAGGGGGTATTTAAACCGGGGAGGGGTATTTAACACTGGGAGGGGGTATTTAACACCGGGGAGGGGGTATTTAACACTGGTGAGGGGGTATTTAACACTGGGGAGGGGGTATTTAACACCGGGGAGGGGGTATTTAACACCGGGGAGGGGGTATTTAACACTGGTGAGGGGGTATTTAACACCGGGGAGGGGTATTTAACACTGGGGAGGGGGTATTTAACACCGGTGATGGATTTTGTGTGTTAGATGAATTAATGAGGAGAAGCTTGGCCCTGGGGTACATGTTACATAGCCTTTGACAGGGCTGATGCCTGGGCGTAGTCTGGAATGGTCCCCCTGCAGGTTTTTACTCTGAATGTCGCACCCTTTCAGGATTAATTATATTTAAGTCCCTCAATGTTTTGGTTTTGTTTAGAAGCTCAACATCGCTATAATTATATAAGAAAACGCTTGCAGACACCCTCTGGCCAAAACAGTGGATTCTCTTTTTTTTTTACACATCTTTATATCATCACTTCTTTGTCAGTTTAAATTAGCAATTTTTTTTTTTACTTGTGTGAGATAAAAGCTGCTTTTGGTTTTCAAAGACTAATTTGTTCGACATGGTTAAAGGCATAGATCCAAAAATATCACGGCATGCTTCTGTGATTCCTGGATCGAGTTGATCTTTTGTTAAATACATCATACTTTAGTTAAGTATCACTGACACATTGTACAATGTTTGAAACCCAAGGCAGTAGTTCCCAACCTTGGCAAGTTAAGAACAAATTCTTATTGACAATCATGGCCTAGGGGGTTAACTGCCTTGTTCAGGGGTAGAACATCAGATTTGTACCTTGTCCGCTTGGGGATTTGATCTAGCAACCTTTTGGTTACTGGCCCAATGCTCTAACCACTAGGCCACCTGCCACCCCAGTCCACAGAGGGTACTTGAGAAGATTAATGAGACCATAGGCCTACTTGTAAAATGCATATGAGGGGTACTCCGGGCAGAGCAAAATGTACTTGGTGGTACATTAACCGAAAAAGGTTGGGAACCACTATTCTAGAGTATTATCCTCCTCCATTGTAATAACTGAGATGACTGTATAGCTCCAGTTCTTCGTTGTAAATATCTTGGAACGTTACCAATCATATATGTGCCTCATGAATTTGAAAGCTCTGCTGAGTTGACGATTACACCCAATGCTGTAAAGTAACAACACAATTTGTCTTGTTTTAATCAGCTTGTTTTCAAAGGAATCCATTCAGTAGAGAGAAGCATGGGCATATTGCTCAATGTAATTTGCCCAATATTTATAGCCTCAAATCAAATCCTGCCATAACTCTCCACAAGAGATGCAAGTCCACGTAAAGCATTCCTATATTGAACAGGATAAATGCTTTCAGCAAAATGTGCAACCGGAGAGAGAAAATGCAATTTATATATTAGATTGATCTCAATAGCTCAAGACGTGACAAGACAACCGCACATGAAAATATTAAATAAAAGCAAATAAGATGGTTGGTTCTGGATACGGTACCAACAACCACAAATGTTGTCTTGGCAATTTCATTTTCAGAACCCACTCTTTCCTTATTTTGCTACATTGTCTAGACCAAATCTCTACAAGGTGTTGAAAGCATGTTGACTCCAATGCTTCCCACAGTTGTGTCAAGTTGACTGGATATCCTTTGGGTGTTGGACCATTCTTGATACACACAGGAAACTGTTGAGCTTGAAAGACCCATCAGTGTTGCAGTTCTTGACACAAGCCGGAGCGCCTGGCTCCTGCTGCCATACCTACTACCAAAGGCACTTTAATTGTTGTCTTGCCAACTCACCCTCTGAATGGCACACACAAAATCCATGTCTCAAGGCTTAAAAATCCTTCTTTAACCTGTCTCCTCCCCTTCATCTCCACTGATTGAAGTTGATTTAACAAGTAACATCAATAAGGGATCATAGCTTTCACCTGGATTCACCTGGTCAGTCAATGTCATGGAAAAATCAGGTGTCCTTAATGTTTTGTTCACTCAGCGTACATGTGCAGTACACAGCTCTGCTCTAGTTTATAGGTCTATTTCTAACAAGACTTGGCAGTCACCCTCAAAGACCCCCCCAATAATAATAAGTCTGCGTATGATCAGGTAGACCTATGTCTGTTTTATAATCTGTTTTAACATCCATCAACTGTGTTGCCTGGGCTTGTAGAGTACACAGAAACGGCATGTTGTTAGCATAGCAGCCAGCGACGGTGGCTAACACTGATTCTAAATAGTGATACGGCTAGTGGCTGCCGGTGGTGTGTCAGCGCTGGTCCCTGGTCTCGGATGGGACACTGACAGGGTAATTGCTTTGCTGGATTTTGGATCAGAGAGGGCAGAGCAGGGGGGATTGAAGTGGCCAGGGGAATCAGTTCACAGCCGAGAGAGACAGATGCAGGGCTCTTCTCATCTACACACACACACGTGTGCACACACACGTGCACACATACACACACGTGCGTGCGCACACACACACACACACACACACACACACACACACACACACACACACACACACACACACACACACACACACACACACACACACACACACACACACACACACACACACACACACACACACACACACACACACTGAGCTCCAAAAGTATTGGCACAGTGACAGATGTGTTGTTGTTTTGGCTCTGTACTACAGCACTTTGGATTTGAAATGATACAATGACTATGAGGTTACATTGCAGACTGTCAGACTGTAATTTTAGGGTATTTTTTTCCATATCGGCTGAACCGTTTAGAAATAACATCACTTTTTGTACATAGCTCCATTTTAGGGGACCAACAGTATTGGGAAAAATTCCCTTATGTGTATTAAAGTAGTAAAAAGTTAAGTATGTCATTTCTAAAGGGTACACCCGATATGGATGAAAATACCCTTATATTAAAGCTGACAGTGTGTCCTTTAACCCCATAGTCATTGTCACCCAAAGTGATGTGTCACTGTCCCAAAACGTTTGGTGCTCACAGTACAGTGCATTCAGGAAGTAGTCAGACCCCTTGACGTTTTTTTAACGTTACAGCCTTATTCTAAATTATATATATATTTTAAATCCTCATCGATCTAAACACAATACCCCATAATGACAAAGAAAAAACAGGTTTTTAGAAATGCTTGCAAATTTATTACAAATAAAAAGCAGAAATATCACATTCACGTAAGTATTCAGACCCGTTACTCAGTACTTTGTCTTAGCACCTTTTGCAGTGAACACAGCCTCGAATCTTCTTCGGTATGATGGTACAAGCTTGACACACCTGTATTTGGGGAGTTTCTCCCATTCTTCTCTGCAGATCCTCTCTAGCTCTGTCAGGTTGGATGGGGAGCATCGCTGCACAGCTATTTTCAGGGTCTCTCCAAAGATGTTGGATCAGTTTCAAGTCTGGGCTCTGGCTGGGCCACTCAACGACATTCAGAGAAGCCACCCCTGCATTCACGACGCTACCCCTGCGTTGTCTTGACTGTGTGCTTAGGGTTGTTATCCTATTGGAAGGTGAACTTTCGCCCCAGTCTGAGGTCTTGAGCGCTCTGGAGCAGGTTTTCATCAAGGATCTCTCTGTACTTTGCTCTGTTCATCTTTCCCTTGATCCTGACTAGTCTCCCAGTCCCTGCTGCTGAAAAACATCCCCACAGCATGATGCTGCCACCACCATGCTTCACCATAGGGATGGTGCCAGGTTTTCTCCAGATGTGACTCATGACATTCAGGCCAAAGAATTCAATCTTGGTTTCATCAGACCAGATAATCTTGTTTCTCATGGTCTGAGAGTCCTTTAGTTGCTTTTTGGCAAACTCCAAGCGGGCTGTCATGTGCCCTTTACTGAGGAGTGGTTCCCATCCGGCCACTCTACCATAAAGGCCTGATTGGGGGAGTGCTGCAGAGATGGTTGTCTTTCTGGAAGGTTCTCCCATCCCCACAGAGGAACTCTGGAGCTCTGTCAGAGTGACCATCGGGTTCTTGGCCACCACAGGCCCTTCTCTCCCAATTGCTCAGTTTGGCCGGGCGGCCAGGCCAGCTCCAGGAAGAGTCTTGGTGGTTCCACACTTCTTCCATTTAAGAATGATGGAGGCCACTTCTTGGGGACCTTCAATGCTACATAAATAGTTTGGTACCATTCCCCAGATCTGTGCCTCGACACAATCCTGTCTCGTAGCTCTACGGACAATTCCGTTGACCTCATAGCTTGGTTTTTGCTCTGACATGCACTGTCAACTGTGTGACCTTATATTGACAGGTGTGTGCCTTTCCAATTTAATTTACGACAGGTGGACTCCAATCAAGTTGTAGAAACATCTCAAGGATGATCAATGGATACAGGATGCACCTGAGCTCAATTTCCAGTCTCATAGCAAAGGGTCTGAATACTTATGTTAATAAGGTATTTCTGTTTTTAATTTTTAATACATTTGCACAAAAAAATCTAAAAACCTGTTTTCATTTTGTCTTTATGGGTATTGTCTGTAGATTGATGAGGATTTTTATTTATTTAATCCATTTTAGAATAAGGCTGTAACATAACAAAATGTGGAACATGTCAAGGGGTCTGAATACTTTCCGAAGGCACTATATATTTGTTGTACTATCCTGGTGCTGATCCAAAAACAAATTTCCTTCCAAATCCTCTTTTCTTTTTTTAACTAAACCGAACCCTAACTCCTAACCCTAAATCTAACCTAATTCTAAACTTAACCCCTAAGCCTAATATAGCATTTTTCCTTGTAAGGACAGGTGAAATGTCTTGAATTTTCCTTGTTTTACCCCCCCCCCCACAAACACACACACACACACTTCTTTCAAACTGAAGAGTGAAGCCCTCACTAGACAGGTTTATGTTTCCATTGATTGCTTTTCAACAAAAGCAGTGTAAAAAAACAGATTTTTGGGGGGATACGTTACAGCTTTGATTACACCTGAAACCCCACCTCTTCAAGGAATACCTAGGATAGGATTAATTTTATTAATGATTTAGAACTATTGTAAAGTGGCTGTTCCACTGGATGTCAGAAGGTGAATTCACCAATTTGTAAGTCGCTCTGGATAAGAGCGTCTGCTAAATGACTTAAATGTAAATGTAAAATATTTACATTTTATTTTATTTATTTAACTAGGCAAGTCAGTTCAGAACACATTCTTATTTACAATGACGGCCTACCCCAGCCAAACACGGACAATGCTGGGCCAATTGTGCGCTGCCCTATGGGACTCCCAATCACTGCCGGATGTGATTCAGCCTGGATTCGAACCAGGTACTGCAGTGATACCTTATGTACTGAGGTGCAGTGTCTTAGACCAGATATAAGAGACATTTTCTTAAGATGGACAACATTTTTTTCCGTTCGACAGGGGTGGATTTTTATTTTGTTTAACTTTCTTTATTGTGATAAATTATGATGGAAACTGTGTCTTTCAAATAAATGATGATTGCCAAATCCTTTTGAAGGTACGCAGGGCACGTGATGTCACAGCATAACTATAAGGCTCCCCTCCACATTTAATTCTAAATGCTGACTGCTTGCTAAATTTGCAATTTTCTCAACTATAAATATGTTTCTTCGCTGGACAAGGATTGTCCTGACTTTCAAGAATTCCTGAAGTGCTTTGCCTTACTTTTCTGGTTGGCTGGCAAGTTTCACAATCCAATTATTTCATATCTACAGGAGTGCAAGTTTCACCATGGCACGGACAGTGGCAATATATTAGCACATGAGAATTACTAGAATATTTCAAATATTAGTAAATGATTGCATTCTATACATGCTGGCTGTTACGGGCTACCTGAGATATGAAAGATAGGTGGGAGGGCATGCAGACTGTCGCCAATTTATTAATGTGTAATATGCCTGAATGGGTAATGGAAACACTTCAACCAATGCATTTTTATTTAACACTGTAAGGTTTTTGCAAATAAGTATTTTTCTTAGGTCATTAGGTCCAGCAGTTTTTATAGAACACAAGGTAGTTGTTTGGAAATACACCCTAGCAAGCAATCTTATTTCTATTCGAATTTTCAAAATGTCGGGAAAAACATTTACAGGACAGCAGCTACTGTCATTGTCCCTGTAAAGAGGCTTTCTTCTAGTTTCATGTTGATCATGATTAATGGTAGCAGCTCTATGGTAATCCTCGCGAAGGCCACTGTATCATTAGTCAAATCCTGGAAAATTACAAAAACATAGATATTGTGCACTGACATACATAAAGGTGATTGCACATGACGTTCAATCTGACAGCGTAATAACGTCGACCGAGGTAGAATTCGGCGGTATGGGACGGCGAGTGACAACGATAAACGCCTCGACTTCAAAGACGACCACTCAAGTTTCATACTTATACATTTGAGAGGACGCAAATTGATTAATGACTTTCAAAATGATGTTGTGTCCATTTTCTCTGTCATATATGCTTAATCAAAGCTGTAACGTTCTGTACTTGTCTCCTGTTTGCAACACGTCTGTTAGAGGTTCTCTGGGGAGGTCTTATGGAGGTTTCTGTTTGGTTCCTCAAGACAGCAGATCGTGAAGGTGGGGGACCAGTTCAAGGTGATGTGCTTGGCTGTGTAGCCCAATGACCCCGAAGTGTTCCTGTCTGGGGGTTACAGTGCAGAAGTCAAGGCTTGGGACGCCCATACCTGCAAGGTCAGCTGCATCATTAACCCTCTCTTCTCCCCAGCACTGTAGGCCTATTTCTGTTAGATCTGAATTCAAACAGTATTTGTTTTCTTTAGAATCATTTCACAATGGAACCAATGGAATAGCCATAAAAGTGCAAACCTTGTCCATCTGGCACTAGAAGCAGGCTCTATCAGACAATCACTCTGAAAGATATTTGAACCCAGGTCTGATCTCTCTGTGGCTCTTCAGTCACCAAGACAGAGAGAGTAATTCATAGGGCTAACAACATTGTCAAGGCATGCTGATCTACTCTATGGTGCAATGTACCCCTTTTTGGTATGAGTTCAAACTGAGATAAGGTGTCAATACAGGTTGCAGAGAATATGGAATTGTCATATCTGCTAGAAGAGCCAAGCTTCACCAGCATGTTTTATTTATTCTATTTATGCCCTACATTATCTTCTCAGAGGGTGTACAGAGCAGGAATTCTGCAAACTTTGGCCATTCTATTCCTGACCGGGGGCAGGGAGTTTGTGACCAGCAGTGACTCAGTCAGCCAGGACTCTGCGGTGCGCACGCTCATCGCATGGGACTTCCAAACCATTGCTAAGGTCTCCAAACAGATCTACCATGTATGTAAGACCACGGACATGTTCAGTAGGGCATACTGTAACAAAATGTTTTGCAACGGATGTAAAATTAACATTTCGTATTGGACAATTTCAGATAGTACTTCCCCAGTTCTATCAGTTAGTACCTTCCCAGTTCTTTGGACATGACGTAGCTTGTTTCACCTCAGCCATGTTGTCCGTGCAAACATACTGTAGTTAACCGACCCTCTCTGCCCATTCATCACCATTTTACCTGTTGTTGTTGTCTTAGCTGATTAGCTGTTGTTGTCTTACCCGTTGTTGTCTTAGCTAGCTCTCCCAATCAACACGTGTGATTGCTTTATGCCTCGCTTTATGTCTTTCTCAAATGTCAAATGCCTTGTACACTGTTGTTTAGGATAGTTATTATTGTCTTAGTTTACTGCGGAGCCCCTAGTCCCACTCAACATGCCTCAGATTACCTCCTTTGTCCCACCTCCCACACATGCGGTGACCTCACCCAGCATAACTAGCCCATCCAGAGATGCAACCTCTCTTATCATCACTCGGTGCCTGGGTTTACCTCCACTGTACCCGCACCCCACCATACCCATGCCCTGAATCTATTCTACCACGCCCGGAAATCTGCTCCTTTTTTTGCATCCTGTAGCTCTAACTGGGACACTGTAAAGTCCATGGAGAATAATACCTCCTCCCAGCTGCCCACTGCACTGAGGCTAGGTATTACTGTCAACACCGATAAATCCACAATAATCGAGAATTTCAATAAGCTTTTCTCTACGGCTGGTCATGCTTTCCTCCTGGCTACCCCTACCCCAGCCAACAGCTACGCACTTCCCCCACAGCTACTTGCCCAAGCCTCCCAGCTTCTCCTTCACCTAAATCCAGATAGCAGATGTTCTGAAAGAGCTGCAAAACCTGGACCTGTACAAATCAGCTGGGCTTGACAATCTGGACCCTCTCTTTCTAAAATCATCCGCCACCATTGTTGCAACCCCTATTACCAGTCTGTTCAACCTCTCTTTCGTATCGTCCGAGATCCCTAAAGATTGGAAAGCTCCTGCGGTCATCCCCCTCTTCAAAGGGGGTGACACTCTAGACCCAAACTTATAGACCTATATCCATCCTGCCCTGCCTTTCTAAAGTCTTTGAAAGACAAGTTAATAAACAGATCACTGATCATTTTGAATCCCACCTTACCTTCTCCACTGTGCAATCCAGTTTTTGAGCCGGTCATAGGTCCACCTCAGCCACGCTCAAGGTACTAAATAATATTATAACCGCCATCGATAAAAGACAGTACTTTGCAGCCGTCTTCATCGACCTGGCCAAGACTTTCGACTGTCAATATTCTTATCGGCAGACTCAACAGCCTTGGTTTCTCAAATGACTGCCTCGCCTGGCTCACCAACTACTTCTCAGACAGAGTTCAGTGTGTCAAATCGGAGGGCCTGTTGTCCGGACCTCTGGCAGTCTCTATGGAGGTTTGAAAATTAAAGAGAGCTCAGATGCAAAAATGTAATTACCAACGTTTTCGACAGCCAAGCTGTCTTCATCAGGGTATAATCACGAACACTGCGGTATGACTCGTTTATGTAGTGTGTCAAAAGACACAGGTGTCTGTAATCATGGCCAAGAGTGGCCTAATATCATTGGTTAATTATCAAATATTAAAATGGCATACAAAGAACAGCATACAAACAACAAATGGATAGCATACGATCATAAATTAATTTGACTACAAAAGCTTACAAACAATGGCAGAGTCACAATAATCACAAGAATGGCTTCAGATCAAAGTCTACGTTGAGACCGAAGGGAGCAAGGGTCTTTAAATTAAAGATCCAGGCAGCCTCTCGTTTTAACAATAAATTATCAAGGTCACCCCCTCTCCTAGGGAGGGTGACATGTTCGATGCCAATATAACGCAGAGATGAAATCGAGTGGCCTGCCACAGGGTTCAATTCTCGGGCAGACTCTTTTCTCTGTATATATCAACGATGTTGCTGTTGCTGCTGGTGATTCCCTGATCCACCTCTATGCAGATGACACCATTCTGTATACATCTGGCCCTTCTTTGGACACTGTGTTAACTAACCTCCAAACATGTTTCAATGGAAGAAGGTGAGGACCAAAGCGCAGCGTGGTTCGTGATTTATTAAATAGAACTGAACACTAAATACAAAGTAACAAAAAGAACAACCGAAACAGCTCCGTCAGGTACAAAACAGAAAGCAACTACCCACAAAACCCATGTGGGCAAGAGCTACCGAAGTATGCTTCTCAATCAGAGACAACGATAGACAGCTGTCCCTGATTGAGAACCATACCCGGCCAAAAACAAAGAAATACAAAAACATAGAAAAAGGAACATAGAATGCCCACCCTAGTCACAACAAGTAAAACAAAATGCATGCTTTTCAACCGTTCGCTGCCCGCACCCGCCCGCCCGACTAGCATCACTACTCTGGACAGTTCTGACTTAGAATATGTGGACAACTACAAATACCTAGGTGTCTGACTAGACTGTAAACTCTCCTTACAGACTCATATTAAACATCTCCAATCCAAAATTAAATCTAGAATCGGCTTCCTATTTCACAACAAAGCCTCCAAACACACCCTTGTAAAACTGACTATCCTACCGATCCCCGACTTTGGCGATGTCATATACCCTACTCGGCAAACTGGATGCAGTCTATCACAGTGCCATCCATTTTATCACCAAAGCCCCTTATACCACCCACCACTGCGACCTGTATGCTCTAGTCGGCTGGACCTCGCCAGACCCACTGGCTTCAGGTCATCTATAAGTATTTGCTAGGTAAAGCTCCACCTTATCTCAGCTCACTGGTCACGATAACAACACCCACCCGTAGCACGCGCTCCAACAGGTATATCTCACTGGTCATCCCCAAAGCCAACACCTGCTTTGTTGGCCGCCTTTCCTTCCAGTTCTCTGCTGCCAATGATTGGAACTAATTGCAAACATCTCTGAAGCTGGAGTCTTATATTTCCCTCACTAATTTTAAACATCAGCTATCTGAACAGCTAACCGATTGCTGCAGCTGTATGTAGCCCATCTGTAAATAGCCCACCGAATCTACCTACCTCATACCCATATCGTTTTATTTACTTTTCTGCTCTTTTGCACACCAGTATTTCTACTTGCACATCACCATCTGCTCATCTATCACTCCAGTGTTAATTTGCTAAATTGTAATTACTTCGCTACTATGGCCTATTTATTGCCTTACCTTCTCACGCCATTTGCACACACCGTGTATATATACATTCTTTTTTTTCTATTCTGTTACTGACTGTACGCTTGTTTATTCCATGTGTAACTCTGTTGTTTGTGTCGCACTGCTTTGCTTTATCTTGGCCAGGTCCCAGGTAGGTTACCAACTAGCTTACCTGGTTAAATAAAGGTGAATTATTTTTTTTTTAAATTAAGGAGCAAAGAAATAACTATTAATACTGGAATGTACAGTATCTATCTTAAAGCTCTCACTTGTTTTGTCTTCCATAATACACAATTATTCCTCTCCCTGTAATGTATATAAGTGTTGGACCAAATTGACTATTTAAGTCAATTACACTTTTTTTGTGGCAGAAAATACAGTATTATTGAGTATGAATGCCAAGCCAGTTGAATGTTCTCTGACCTTCTACCATTCAGTTGAATGAATCCAGGAGCTGTACATGTGCCCCAGCCTAGCCCTTTACCTCAAGGAAGACTCCTTTGTAGCGCACACCAATGACAACTACATGGCCCTATTGTCTGCACAGCGGCCATACAGAATGACGAGGCGGTATGAGGGACACAAGGTCAGTGGTGATTAGGCTGTGAGAGATCCATACGCTCCACACACAGATCTATAGATGATAGCAGTGGTCCTTCCGGCCTGTCATTTACAGTACTCTATAAACAAACATGGTTACCCAGAAACAATAACGCTAATGAGTCACAGAGAGAAAGTGACATTCAGATGTGTGATATGAATATTGAAAGAACCTGCTGAGTTTTCTTCTGTCAATATTTGTCTAATGAGTGAGTAACCCGTAGCATGCTCTCATGCCAATGTAAGAAAACATGTTTAGCTGTCACTAAAGTTTCAACATGGATCCGTTGTGTAAAAAAAAGCTACAATAAACAAGCATAATGTCACGTCCTGACCTTAGTTCCTTTTGTATGTTTCTATTTTAGGTAGGTCAGGGCGTGAGTTGGGGTGGGCATTCGATGTTTTAGTTCTATGTTTGGTATTTCTATGTGTTTGGCCTGGTATGGTTCCCAATCAGAGGCAGCTGTCAATCGTTGTCTCTGATTGAGAACCATACTTCGGTAGCCTGTTTTCCCACTCTTGTTTGTGGGTGGTTATTTTCTGTTTAGTGGATGTCACCTTACAGAACTGTTTTGTTTCTTCCATTTCACTTTGTTATTTTGTTTTTGTGCGTTCAGTCAATAAATTATGACGGACACTTACCACGCTGCATATTGGTCTGATCCTTCTTACTCTTCCTCAGATGAAGAGGAGATTCGTTACACATAAGCATAATAAACATGTCATTTATTTGTTTATGCATGTTATTTCCCCAGTTTACGGGTTATATGCAAAACAGCACTGAGATGCCTATTACTCACAATAGTATGGGAAGTCTATGTCTTGAAACCTCATGTGATGACATCATTAATAAAGTAAACTTTGTGCTGTATATGCAATGCCACAGTAATAATAATTTATTGGATTTATATAGGGCTTTTTCACAAGCTAGTCTAATGGCTTTACATAGTAGCGTAAGGGGGAATCTCAGGCAGGCAGTACAGGATTACAACCTCAACGCAATCTTGATCTTCAGTATCGCAAACTTGTTTTGCAAGAATAGCCAACATTTATAATTATTTTGTGCACTGCAAGTGTCTGACTAAAAGTGGACAATGTGAGCCTGGGCCATTTGCAATGTACACTGAGTGTACAAAACATTAAAGACACTTTCCTAATATTTTTTATTTAATTTATTTCACCTTTATTTAACCAGGTAGGCTAGTTGAGAACAAGTTCTCATTTACAACTGCGACCTGGCCAAGATAAAGCAAAGCAGTGAGACACAAACAACAACACAGAGTTGCACATGGAATAAACATACAGTCAATAATACAATAGAACAAGTCTATATACAGTGTGTGAAAATGAGGGAGGTAAGGCAATAAATAGGCCATAGCGGCGAAATAATTACAGTTTAGCAATTAAACACTGGAGTGATAGATGTGCAGAAGATGAGGGTGCAAGTAGAGATACTGGGGTTCAAAGGAGCAAAATAAATCAAATAAATAACAGTATGGGGATGAGGTAGTTGGATGGGCTATTTACAGATGGGCTATGTACAGGTGCAGTGATCTGTGAGCTGCTCTGACTTGCTTAAAGCTTAAAGCTAGTGAGGGAGATGAGTCTCCAGCTTATTGAGTTGCACCAAGTCTTAAAAATCCTTCTTTAACCTGTCTCCTCCCCTTCATCTACACTGACTGAAGTGGATTTAACAAGGGAGATCAATATAGGATCCTAGCTTACACCTGGATTCACCTGTTCAGTCTATGTCATGGAAAGAGCAGGTGTCCTTAATGTTTTGTACACTCAGTGTATAGTCTATTAATTGATTTTAGTGTGTTGCTAATGGGGGTTTAGGTGGAGGCCTATGCTGTGCTGTGTGACTTCCTCTCCAGATGGGTCCATACTGGTCACGGGGCACAGTCCACTTCCACGACCAGCAGAGCACACTGATGCTGAATACGGCTGCACTCACACCAGCAGGCCTGCTAGTGTCTCTGCACCCTGTGCTGCCCGTTGCGGTGACGAAGTGTGACTGGGGTGACGAGATCAGGATCTCGCAGCGATTGACACAGAAGAGGGTAAGGAGAATGACTCCGAGAGCTCTCATAGATGATTTTCTTCTTTGGGGATTTAATTATAACACCCAGACACTGCAAACATTCAGCCGTCCTTCCTATCTGAGCTGCCGGAAGAAGAAACTGCTAAGGGATGTTAACATGACACTTCGTCACTTAGTCACACTGACATTCGCTTCCATTCAAGACTTGCCTGTTTATCAAACTGCTGTCAGTTGTCCATTAGTTAGCTCATATCATAACTTCAATCAAATGGACTGTATGTGTATTGTAACATAGCTTACTTAGGAATTAGTGTATAGGATGTTCACTCATATTGTAGATGAACGGTGTGATCAACCTCTGGCACAGCTATAAAAAAAAGTGTTTCATTCCATTTTACAACCTATTCTAAATTAATTGTCATGTGTTGTACTGTGTGTGGTCGTTGTATACGAAAGAGGTATGCTTGCCTACAACACTGCGCAAAGTGGCAACGCGAAAGATGGCAACACAAAGGCTTTTTATGGAAATGTTGGGTTTTAAGTATGTCACTCCCAAAGGGCTCGACTGCTGTTGTTTAGGCTGCCATAATCTTGCATGGTGGGTAAAATGCAGTCAGGCTACGTTACAGTGCAGAGGATCAAAGACACGTTTTTGAATGAACATTTCAAAGGGTAAACTGTTAAAAGCATTGGCTTTGTGAGTTTATTATTATTATCAGACAGTAGCGAGTATGGATCCAGCTCAAGCCTATCTGCCTTATTCAGACACTGACCCAGTTACATAGCAAGTCAGAATTACTCTCTATATTCAGCAACTTGTGTATTCTACCAATATGGTCTCTACTAATACAGAAATTTGTTCAAGAAATGTGAAAGTCATAGACTCATCTAAGAACTGAGAAAGTAGTTATTGGATCCTAAAAGACTTTGGCAAGCAAACTTTCCTAACATTCTTGCTGGGTGAAATATAAACGTTATGATATCATGTGATTTGTTGTTTTCCTATCTGTGGTATCCAGCTTCTCCTGCTTGGTTCAGTCTGCTTTGTGTCATTGTTGAGAGCAGCCACTTATTCAACCTCCATGACAGTCAAATGAAATCAGAATGGAGGCAACAACATTTGTTACAGCGCTTGGGCTACAGTCAGCTGTGATGAGTTGAACCTATAGTTCTAATCTGTGTGCTGCAACATACTTTACCAAACTGGGAATTCCAAATTCTGGAACTCAAATTCCAAATTCTGTTCGTCCTCTCCCTGTACCTTTTTAATTTAATGTTTTATTTAATTTAAACTTTATTTAATAGACAAGTCAGTTAAGAACAAATTCTAATTTACAATGATGGCCCACCTCAACATTGGCAGTGCTCAGGCTGAAAGATGTTACCTGAACGATTTAGCGGATTGCTTAGTTCAAATTAACAGACCAAGCTATTCATGTTGAAATAATTAGTGTATTTCGAGGTAAGAAGTGCTTATTTTTCCCAATAGCCTGCTGGAATAGGCTACTGAGGACGGGGTCGTAATTTCAATCACTGAATCAAATAAATTGCACTGTCGTGATTTATTTAGAATTCAAGGCACCCTTAACCAGCATGGCTACCACAGCATTCTGCAGTGATGCGCCATCCCATCTGGTTTGCACTTAGTGGGACTATCAATTGTTTTTCAACAGGACAATGACCCAACACACCTCCAGGCTGTATAAGGGCTATTTGACCAAGAAGGAGAGTGATGGAGTGCTGCACCAGATGACCTGGCCTCCACAATCACCTGACCTCAACCCAATGGAGATGGTGCAGCAGGGTCCCCCCCCCCCCACTAACACGACACAGCTCATCCAAATAACTGAGTTTGGGAAACCCTGGCCTACAGTAGCCTACAATGGCATATATTTGATGTACTTGATGGCCAACAGATGCAAATGTATCATTCTCCACATTTAATGTCAGTATCATTGAGGACTTTTCCCCATAACAGAAGCATGCAAGGGAGTTCCATACCTTCCATTTCCAATGTCCACTTGCGCATAATGAGAAGTGAATTAGCCTACCTACAACTGGTAAAAAGTTCACAGCTTGTGCTGCTCGGTCTCCTCTCACTCATGTGAGTCAGCCAATAGTGGACTATGCTGCAGTGCTCTCTCAACACACACCTCTCCGGCCCTCCACACCACTCACTCAGCAACAGCCGGCCTCACTGCCTGATAGTCAGCAGCAGCAGGTCACAGTGAAATATAAAAGAGAAATGCCACACCGGCCACAGTGGAACTTAGAAGTAGCCCAAAAATCCTTAAACCGTGACCAATACATTTTCACCCACAATGTAATTTTCAAAGTAGCCCAATTTGGAGGGAAAACCACTAAAATGGCAATCCTGGCAGCTCTCTCTCTCTCTCTCTCTCTCTCTCTCTCTCTCTCTCTCTGTGCTTTTATATGCGCTACAGTCAATTATGAGTGCACGTCTACTTATTTTAATATACGCTTACTGTATGATAGCTAGAAAATTAGCTAACTAACGTTAGCCTGCCTAGCTGGAAATTCTGAAGAAGGAAGATCTTTTATTTCAACAATTTTCAAAAGATAACCAAACAAAAACATATTTACTTTTTACGAGACACGTTTGTGCCGTCATGTGCATTAGTAGCACAATTTCTAACTGAATTGGATTAGTTTTTACTTACACTTGTATGTTGACTTCTCCATTGATGTTGTTTTTAAATTTTTGCTGACTTTTCTTAGTGGATGTTCAATCGTCGCTGGGAGTTTCAGGCCCTGGAGTGAACATAGCAAGCTAGCTAGCTATGTAGACATTTACTCATTTACTTAGTCCTCGGCACTCCCTCTAAAGAAATCTCATGTCCTGTCAATTATATTATGCCAGACAAGCTAGATCTACTGTTTCTATTATATTACTACAGACCAGCTACATCTGTCTTTATTATTTTACAACATATAAGTTAGATCTACTGTTTCTATTATATTATGACAGACCAGCTAGATCTTCTGTCTTTTCTCCTCTTTGGCATTGGTACCTACATTAAGGGCACTAGCTTCTTTTTCACTAAGGGTGACCACTGACTCACTGAGTGCAGCTCATCTGAAAGTGAAGTAGAAAAGGGGAAGACTCAGATACTGTGCTAGGTTTGGTGCTAGCTTAGCTAGCTAGCTAATGTTAGCCTCGCTAAAATAGCCAACCTAGCATTGCATCACTCTGTATAAAACACTTCTTTTTACACAATATCACCTATAGTTCGCTAGTTACACAACAACAAAGGAATACATTTATGAAATGGTTACATGTTATACACTTTAAAAACATTTATACATTGGAGAGCTCGTGAATATAGCTAGCTACTTCTCCACCACGTACTTCTCACACCACAAAAAGAAAGAAAGAGAGCATGTGGTGTGAAGCTGCTAAACTAACTGCAGACCAAAGCAAAAACATTGCAGACCGATGAAATGGGAAAGAGAGGAGAAATTGCTTGTTTCTTTGTTCTCCTTACAAGCCGTGCTCAGCTCTTTTTCCCTTTATCACAAACGAGCTCTGGGTGACCGAGCGCAACTGAAAATTTGGTGCTGAGTCAATGCGGTGCAAAGCCAGTAGTTGCCTGGCACTTACAGTGGGGATTTTACTTAGGGGGAGGGAGTCAAATTAGCCCGTTTCTAATATTGGGGTCATGTCCCCCCTGCAAGTAAAGCGCCTGGCTCCAACACAACAAAAAAGCTTTGTATGAGAAAGAAAGGGGGGATACCTAGTCAGTTGTACAACTGAATGTATTCAACTGAATGCATTCAACTGAAATGTGTCTTCCACATTTAACCCAGCCTCTGAATCAGAGAGGTGCGGGGGCTGCCTTAACCGACATCCATGTCTTCGGTGCCTGGGGAACAGTGGGTTAACTTTCTTGTTCAGGGGGCAGAACAACAGATTTTTACCTTGTCAGCTCTGGGATTCAATCCAGCAACCTTTCGGGTTACTGGGCCAACGCTCCTACCCGCCCGGCTACAGGTAGAATATTAAAGAGACACGTATCAAAAGAATGTCAATGCCTGTCACAGTCCAATTTGTCAATCTGAAGAAATATTCCTAAAGGCCAGAGATTCTGTACCAGGTGGCATTGATTACATCTGCAGGTGTATTATTGGTGATTGATGTCACTTGTTAAATCCACTTCAATCAGTGTAGATGAAGGGGAGGAGACGGGTTAAAGATGGATTTTTAAGCCTTGAGACAATTGAGACATGGATTGTGTATGTGTGCCATTCAGAGGGTGAGTGTGCAAGACAGAAAATGTATGTGTCTTTGAAGGGGGTATGATAGTAGACAGTGGTGGAAAAAGTACACAATTATCATATTTGAGTAAAAGTAAAAATACCTTAATAGAAAATGATTCAAGTAAAAGCAAGTCACCCTGTAAAATTCTACTTGAGTAAAAGTCTAAAAGTATTTGGTTTAAAATATAGTATCAAAAGTAAATATAATTACTAAAATAAAATATACTTAAGTATCAAAGTAAAAGTATAAATAATTTGTTATTCCTTATATTAAGCAAACGGTAAGGCACCATTTTCTTGTTTTTTTTAAATTTACAGATAGCTGGGGGCACACTCCAACACTCCAACATAATTTACAAATGAAACATGTGTGTTTAGTGAGTTCTCCAGATCAGAGGCAGTAGGGATGACCAGGGATGTTCTGTTGATAAGTGTGTGAATTGGACCACTTTCCTGTCCTGCTTAGCATTCAAGATGTAACAAGTACATTTGGGTGTCAAGGAAAATGTATGGAGTAAAAAGTACATTATTTTCTTTAGGAATGTAGTCAAGAAAAAGTAGTCAAAAATATAAATAGTAAAGTACAGATACCCCACAAAACTACTTAAGTAGTACTTTAAAGTATTTTTACTTAAGTACTTTAAACCACTGGTAGTAGGTGCCAGGCGTATCGGTTTGTATCAAGAACTGCAATGCTTCTGGGTTTTTCACGCTCAACAGTTTCCAGTGTGTTTCAAGTATGGTCCACCACCCCAAGGACATCAAGCCAACTTGACACACCTTTGGGAAGCACTGGATTCAACACATCTCTGTGGAGAGCTTTCGACACCTTGTAGATGTTTTTTGAGGGCAACTCAATAGTAGGAAGGTGTTCTTAATGTTGTGTACACTCAGTGTATAATTATGATAGGTGATCACAAAGTGTCAGTCCAATACTCCTCTTTATTAGGTAAATAAACATACAACAAAAATATAGAAACATGCATCAAACAACCAGCTGCCCTGTTGTTCCTTGAAAAGTAATTTGTCGTACGGAGTTTGAGGTAGAACAGACCAGGTGGATATTTATTTATTTATAGAGCATCGACTTAACCGGGATAAAAATATCAATAGTAATAATGACATATATTATTTATATTTTCTTATGTTACATCCACAACAAAAATACTCTGTCTATCGGGGTCAGAATCTCGTACCCTTCTGTACAGCAGTTAAGATTGAAGTACTGTTGCTCTTTAGGGAAATCATCAGGTCTGTTCACAATGTCACCTCTGCGAAAATGGACACAAAGAACCAAAATGGACGCCTGGTGGAAGAGCTACAGTGACGCCAGGGCATAGAGGGGAGGCATCGCCTCTTTGCCCTCTCTGTCCCTGGCTTCAGCACTATTTTGGGGGTCTTCACGTCCCCCAGATGGTATCCTGAGACCAGGGCATGAACAATGTATCTCGGTCATAAAGTTTTGGGGGAAGTTAATTCCCAAAATAAATCGCCACAGTGAAAGGACTTGTCAGAGCAAGAAGTGCTTTGTTTTGGTTAGAGATCAATGTGGCTGCTGCCGACAATGTTCAAGATTGTAGAGTAGAAAATCTGTCTGCTATATTAATGGTCTGTTTGAAATATTATTAACAACATATAGGGCCTAATGAAAGTGTACACCCCCTTGAACTTTTTTCACATTTTGTTGCGTCACAAAGTGCGATTGAAATAGATTTAATTGTAATGTTTTGTAATTGAGCTACACAAAATACTCCAAAATGTCAAAGTTAACATTTGATTCTACATTTTTTTTTTACCAATAATAATATGCAATAACTGAACTAAAATATAGTCATTGCATAAGTATTCAACCCCTTTGTTTAGGCAAGCCTTAATTAGTTCAGAAATAAAATGTGGCTTAACAAATCATAAGTTGTATGGACTCACTCTGTGTGAGATGATAGGGGTTGACATGATTTTTAAATGACAACCCCTCCCTCTGTCCCCCATATAACATCTGTAAGGTTCCTTAGTCAAGTATGGAATTTCAAGCACAGATTCAACTCCTAAGACCAAGGAGCTTTTTGAAAGCCTCATAAAAAGCACAGTGATTGGTAGATGGGTAGCAATAACAAATCAGACATTGAATATATCTTCAAGCATGGTCAAGTTAATAACTATTTAGTGGATGATGTATTAAACCACCCAGACACATCAACGATGCAGTCGTCCTTTTGAACTGAGCTGCAGGACAGGAAGGAAACTGCTTAGGGATGTTACCATGAGGCCATTGGTGATTTTATAACAGCTACAGAGTTCAATGGTTGTGATGGAAGAAAACTGACGATGGCGCAACAACAATGGAGTGACTCCACAATAATGACCTACAGTTGAAGTCAGAGGTTTACATACACCTTAGCCAAATACATTGAAACTCATTTTTTCACAATTCCTGACATTTACTCCTAGTAAAAATTCCCTGTCTTTGGTCAGTTAGGATAACCACTTTATTTTAAGAATGTGAAATGTCAGAGTAATAGGAGAGGGAATTATTTATTTCAGCTTTTATTTCTTTCATCACATTCCCAGTGGGTCAGAAGTTTACATACACTCAATTAGTACTTGGTAGCATTGCCTTTAAATTGTTTCACTTGGGTCAAACGTTTTGTGTAGCCTTCCACAAGCTTCCCACAATAAGTTGGGTGAATTTTGGCCCATTCCCCCTGACAGAGCTGGTGTAACTGAGTCAGGTTTGTAGGCCTCCTTGCTCGCATGTGCTTTTTCAGTTCTGCCCACAGATTGTCTATAGGGTTGAGGTCAGAGCTTTGTGATGGCCACTCCAGTACCTTGACTTTGTTGTCCTTAAGCCATTTTGCCACAATTTTGGAAGTATGCTTGGGATCATTTTCCATTTGGAAGACACATTTGTGACCAAGCTTTAACTTCCTGACTGATGTCTTGAGATGTTTCTTCAAGGTATCCACATAATTTTTCATCTTCATGATGCCATCTATTTTGTCAAGTGCACCAGTCCCTCCTGCAGCAAAGCACCCCCACAACATGATGCTGCCATCCCTGTGCTTCATGGTTGGGATGGTGTTCTTCGGCTTGCAAGCCTCCCCATTTTCCTCCAAACATATCAATGGTCATTATGGCCAAACAGTTATATTTTTGTTTCATCAGACCAGAGGACATTTCACAAGAAAGTACAATCTTTGTCCCCATGTGCAGTTGCAAACCGTAGTCTGGCTAGTTTATGGCGGTTTTGGAGCAGTTGCTTCTTCATTGCTGAGCGGCCTTTCAAGTTATGTCGATATAGGACTCGTTTTCCTGTGGATATAGATACTTTTGTGCCCGTTTCTTCCAGCATCTTCACAAGGTCATTTGCTGTTGTTCTGGGATTGATTTGCACTTCTCGCACCATTTTTCGTACCTTCATCTCTAGGAGACAGAATGCGTCTCCTTCCTGAGCGGTATGACAGCTGCCTGGTCCCATGGTGTTTATACTTGCGTACTATTGTTTGTACAGAAGTGGTACCTTCAGGTGTTTGGAAATTGCTCCCAAGGATGAAACAGACTTGTGGAGGTCTACAATTGTTTTATGAGGTCTTGGCTGATTTCTTTGGATTTTCCCATGATGTCAAGCAAAGTGGCACTGAGTTTGAAGGTAGGCCTTGAAATACACCCACAGGTGTATTCACCTCCAATTGGCTCAAATGATTTCAATCAGAAGCTTCTAAAGCCATGACATCATTTTCTGGAATTTTCCAAGCTGTTTATAGGCACAGTCAACTTCTGACCCACTGGAATTGTGATAAAGTGAATTATAAGTGAAATAATCTGTCTGTAAACAATTGTTGGAAAAATCACTCGTGTCATGCACAAAGTAGATGTCCTAACCGACTTGCCAAAACTATAGTTTGTTAACAAGAGATTTGTGGAGTGGTTGAAAAACGAGTTTTAATGACTCCAACCTAAGTTTATGTAAACTTCAGATTTCAACTCTAAATGAAAGAGTAAAAAGAAGAATACAAATATACAGAATAAAAATGTTCCAATACATGCATATATATGCAACAAGGCACTAAAGTAATATTGCAACAACAACAAAAACACAGCGAAGGAATATAGTTTTGGAAAATCTATGGCAAGACTTGAAAATGGTTGTCCAGCAATGATACCCCACACCATAACAGGGCTTGAAAGATTTTGAAAAGGAAAATGTGCAAATATTGCACAATCCTGGTATGCAATGCTCTTATGAGACTAACCCAAGAAGACTCACAACTGTAATCACTGCCAAAGGTTATTCTATCACGTATTGACTCAGGTGGGGGGGGGGAGTGAATACTTATCAATCAAGGTATATTAGTGTTTTTTTTCCTCCCCCATTAATCAACAACAACAAAACTGAGCTGAGAGTATTTTGTGTGGATTGTTGACCAAATAAATACAATTAAATCATTTTTTAATGCCACTTTGTAAGACAATAAAATGTGATGAAATCCAAAGGGGGTTGTAGAATTTCTATAGGCACTGTATACATATACATACATACACACACACATATATATATATACACACACAAACATTCATAAATATATATACACACACACACATACATATATACACACACACACACACATATATATATATATATATATATACAGTATATCACAAAAGTGAGTACACCCCTCACATTTTTGCAAATATTGGCGTATACCTTTTCATGTGACAACACTGAAGAAATGACACTCTGCTACAATGTAAAGTAGTGAGTGTACAGCTTGTATAACAGTGTAAATTTGCTGTCCCCTCAAAATAACTCAACACACAGCCATTAATGTCTAAACCGCTGGCAAAAAAAGTGAGGGGTGTACTCACTTTTGTGATATACTGTAGATACACACACACACAAATACCACTGTCAGACTTGTAGTAAAGGACTAGACTAGCTACTGAACAGAATTAAGGCAAAATGTACTTACTAGTTGTTGGGTATTCATAAATTCAAGCAACAGCATTTGAATTCATGCTTTTTTTTCAATTTGGGCATTAAAACGTTGGGTGCTTTGGGCCAAATTCCTACATGTAATATTCATACAGAGTAACACTAGCCTGGATACATGGAATATTGGACAACCTGCTGTGCAGCTTTTTAAATCATTTATCTCTTGTCAATGTCTGCTCTGTGGGGGTACATTCCTGCCAATCATATTGTAAATATATTATATTTATATTACATTTATACCTTTTTATATTGTTAGTATTATCGGCAGGAAAATATCCCATACTGCGCCACCAACTTTACAGTTGTTGTATTTACAATGTCTTTGATATTGTGTTACCGACAGTATATGTATTTTAAATCTGTCTTTGATTTATCTAATTCCAATACACACCGAATTTATTTTTCAGACCTGTTCCTCCTGAGTATTAATATGCTAATTGAGTGAGAGAAATAAACATTTATTTCTGTAGTGCCTCTCTAATGTTCAGGAGATATCCATGACTTTCTGCCTAGAAGAACCAGTCCATTCATATATGCATAATTAACATGCAGTTTGTCGATGAGAAAATGAGGCCATGGAAGCAGGACATCATATACATAATGGATAGCCTTTAGTTGGGGTTATGCCATGCTAATGAAGTTCTAATAGTCAGTCTACTAAAGGATACCAATGTGCTTGGTACTAAAGGATACCAATGGGCTCTGTACTAAAGGATACCAATGTGCTTGGTACTAAATGGCATGTTTTACTGACAGACTTCAAATGCTAATAGTGCATGTACAGTAGTTACTGCCTCAATGCTGTCATTGTTAAGGTTAAGGGATCATTTGACTTATGAGCCTTCCACAAAATAGCTCTGAGCTTGTTGAATGGCTGTCTGAGAGACTAAGGGATGATATACTGTAAGAAACGGTACTGTTGAATTTATTATGGATTTATTATGGATAAATGGATAAACAATATCCCCATTTTAAATAGAATTGTATCTAGGTAAACTTATACTGTTTTATAAGTGATTGACAAAATGAGTTCATAAGAAGGAATTGTGTGACAGGACAAGGAGTAATAAAAAGTTAATGAACACCATTCCAACTAGGCAGGAACAAATGGGTTGTGAACTGTGTAAACACATAAGGTCGTTAGCCTATGGTTGACCCAACTGAAACCTAGCTCTGGGGTTTTTAGATAAGGCAGTGAGTGCATTCCTAGGTTTTCTTTTAATTATAACTGTCAGTTCAGTGGTGATCGATAATGTTGAGGGGTCAAAAGTTATCTGGGAGTGTGTTAGTAAGTTAGAATGAACTTTTCAACCTTACTTTGTCCCGGTCGAGAGGAGGGGATTCTGTTAAAGCAGTAAAATGGCGTCATGATCTGTATATAAACTGCTGTACGTGTTTAAGTGGTAGCGCGCTCCGAGAATAAATTCTATTACCTATTATTGAAAGACTGGTCTGTGTCTATTTTATGCAAACAAGAAATCTTACAAATTCTCATAAAATAGATTAAGGGCTTTCAATTGATGAAAGCACATTGGCATAATTAAATTATAGTAACAGGTACGGAAATCTAGTGGCTGTTATCTCTGATAACTACACCGTATC
The DNA here is from genome assembly GCF_036934945.1 of Oncorhynchus masou masou. Taxonomy (NCBI): domain Eukaryota; kingdom Metazoa; phylum Chordata; class Actinopteri; order Salmoniformes; family Salmonidae; genus Oncorhynchus; species Oncorhynchus masou. The sequence goes on from NC_088232.1 coordinate 49,617,778, forward strand.
ATGACATAAACAAACAGCCAAAAACAACAACAACAGCTGTATAGCTTCTCATACAGCCTGAAACGTGCCTTCGCCGGATTACAAGAACATCTCACATCCACACCAACTGTGTGTTTGCCACCAGAAACATGGAGACCTACACAATCATCATGCATAAGAGGAGAAGCTGTTGGTTACACTACTTAAAGCCGGCAGGTATAATGCTTCATTACTTGTTGTAAGCACGTATGAGCTTTCATGTCTTATTACAAGGTTTACAGTTTGTTATGTCCTTTCATGAAACACATTTTCAAAATTGCTATCATCTTGTCATTGAGATAATATTAAGAATTTCTAAGGGGGGTCATACGTGCTTATGACAAGTCTTACAATGCATTATAACCACATCATGATGCATTATACCTGTCAGGTCCAATTAAAGTGTTACCGAGCGGTTCAATTCAGGAGGGTGCCGTACAGCTGGGCCTTGGTCAGACTGTCCTTCCTGCTCAGTCCTGTTCCTGTGCTTCCAAATGTTTGGTATTGTTGAGAACTCTTTTTGGGAAGTGCCGGGCTGGGCCTCATTCTCTCCCTCTGGCAGTGCTGCAGACTGGAGGCTTCCAGGGAGCTTTGGTGATGTAAGGACTCAGCTGAGCTGTTGGGGCTCACGCCCACGTATTCCTTGTTCATGCTCCCCCCTGCCGCTCCAGCAGCCCCGCTCTCCTTATCCTTAAGGCTCCCTGAGAGGAACTGCAGGCTGCACTCTGAGTCCTGGCTGTCTACCGTGGCTCTGTACAGGGGCGGGGGATTGTCCGGCTTGCCCCGCAGGCCCAGGCTGGGGTGTTTGGGACTGGGACTGGGGCTGGGTGAGAGGCCACCACTGGCAGCAGCAGCCAAGCACTGGTCCAGCACATGGCTGTGGAGGAAGACGTTGTCGTCCCCCTCATGGAAGCTGCTGTAGAGAGGCCCCAGTTTAATCTTGGCCGGGCCCATGGCAAAGTGCTGCTCGGAGAAGCTGTAGGGAGACACACGGCCAGGGTTGCGGTTGAAGGAGTACGAGTTGATGTCCTCTACGCTCAGCTGCCTCCAGCGTCCAGTCAGTTCCTCCTCGGTGGGGACACCCATGCTGACCATGCTGGCCTGACTATCGGAGCGCTCCACACCCCGGGGTCCTCCTCCCTGGGCTGAGCCCACACTGTGTGACGATGCGATGAGCGGCGAGTGGTATGGCTCACTGTAGCCGCAGGATGCTGTGCATACGTAAGCCGGTGAAGAGCCACCGCCGCCTTTCGCAGGGCTGGGGGAAGGTGGCATTGCCATGTGCTGGAAGCTGTGGGATTTGGGGAAGACACTGTGGCCAGGAGGGCTGTCCTTCTCATAGGATGAGGTGCTCTTTCGCTCGCCGTAACCTCCATCCCGCCAGTCCATGTAGAGCCCATGGTGGGAGGAGGACATGGTGCTACTGGGGCCACCGCCGCAGCCTTCCCCGCCCTTCTCGTCTTCCGATGCCTGGCTGAAGCTGGAGTAGGAGCTAGAGGCCCTCAAGGAGCCCGCAGCAAACTCTCCATGGAAAGAGTGGGCCCCGTGATGGGAGAAGTTACCCGAATGGAAGGCTTCCTCCTCGGGGTTGGAGTCTGTGGAGTTCTGGGACTGGAGGAGGAGACCCATGGGGCGGGCATGGACATCCACGCTCTGTCTGCGCTCCTGCCAGCGCTCGGGGCAGTAGAGGGCTGTGTCGCTGCAGTACAGGTCCGATGTGCGGTAAGCTGTGCGGCGCCGGAGGCTTTCGGTGCCGCCGCCCGCGCTAGCGGGCACAAAGTTATGGTCATGGCCCTCATCCTCCAATGGCTGGGGGCTGGGTGAACGGGTGTTGGGGATGCTGCTGCCCGGCTCCGGCTTCTCTAGCACCTTGGCAATGACGGCGGTGGGCACAGCGTCGGAGTAGGGCGAGTGGCACAGCGCCATGGTGACACCCCGGCCTTGCTTCTCCATGTGGGAGCTCACCCGCTCCTGGAAGTCAATGGGCAGCTGGAGAGAGAGAAGTAGAAAGGGGCGTTGAGGAGAAATATTAAACGACAGAAAGGAGAAAGACATGGATAGACAAACATGAATAAATGGGAGTTCATTGAAGAGAAGTTGATTCAGAAATTACAGCAATAAATAACATAAAGGAGGACTTACTACTCTAACAAAGTAATGTTTTAAAGATTTTTCCAGCGAATCTTTATCGACCAACAAAATATTCCTTAATTGACCATGCTGTCTGACAACCACTATCATATCTCCCCATACATATTCACAAACTTGCTGTTATGGAATGCTCACCACATCCGCACAGCTGTTTTATCAACGCTGTTCCCTAGGCTCCAATCTAGAGTTTAGAGAAGTAATTTATTCTCGTGTTTACTCAGTCCAGCTCAGAGACCCGGTGGGACTTTCACAACCCCTCCACTCCTGGGCTTTATTAAGGAGCTTGTCTTCTTATACCTCAGTTGTTAACGTCGCTGAGTTTGAGGTTACATCCACCAGCATGGACACAGGTACATCAACACACACACACACGCACGCACTCACGCACACACACACACACACACACACACAACTCTCTCCTCTGAGAACATTACATACAACTGTTCCCTCTGCTAGCAGTGCATACAACTGTCCCCTCTGCTAACAGTGCATACGACTGTCCCCTCTGCTAACAGTACATACGACTGTCCCTTCTGCTAACAGTTTGTACGACTGTCCCCTCTGCTAACAGTGCATACGACTGTCCCCTCTGCTAACAGTGCATACGACTGTCCCCTCTGCAAACAGTGCATACGACTGTCCCCTCTGCTAACAGTGCATATGACTGTCCCTTCTGCTAACAGTTTGTACGACTGTCCCCTCTGCTAACAGTGCATACGACTGTCCCCTCTGCTAACAGTACATACGACTGTCCCCTCTGCTAACAGTACATATGACTGTCCCTTCTGCTAACAGTTTGTACGACTGTCCCCTCTGCTAACAGTGCATACAACTGTCCCCTCTGCTAACAGTGCATACAACTGTCCCCTCTGCTAACAGTGCATACGACTGTCCCCTCTGCTAACAGTGCATATGACTGTCCCTTCTGCTAACAGTTTGTACGACTGTCCCCTCTGCTAACAGTGCATACGACTGTCCCCTCTGCTAACAGTTTGTATGACTGTCCCTTCTGCTAACAGTTTGTACGACTGTCCCCTCTGCTAACAGTACATACGACTGTCCCCTCTGCTAACAGTGCATACGACTGTCCCCTCTGCTAACAGTGCATACGACTGTCCCCTTTGCTAACAGTACATACGACTGTCCCCTCTGCTAACAGTACATATGACTGTCCCCTCTGCTAACAGTACATATGACTGTCCCTTCTGCTAACAGTACATATGACTGTCCCCTCTGCTAACAGTGCATATGACTGTCCCTTCTGCTAACAGTACATATGACTGTCCCCTCTGCTAACAGTGCATATGACTGTCCCTTCTGCTAACAGTTTGTACGACTGTCCCCTCTGCCAACAGTACATATGACTGTCCCCTCTGCTAACAGTGCATATGACTGTCCCTTCTGTTAACAGTTTACATATGACTGTCCCCTCTGCTAACAGTGCATACGACTGTCCCCTCTGCTAACAGTTTGTACATACGACTGTCCACTCTGCTAACAGTGCATACGACTGTCCCCTCTGCTAACAGTGCATACAACTGTCCCCTCTGCTAACAGTGCATACGACTGTCCCCTCTGCTAACAGTGCATATGACTGTCCCTTCTGCTAACAGTTTGTACGACTGTCCCCTCTGCTAACAGTGCATACGACTGTCCCCTCTGCTAACAGTGCATATGACTGTCCCTTCTGCTAACAGTTTGTACGACTGTCCCCTCTGCTAACAGTGCATATGACTGTCCCTTCTGCTAACAGTTTGTACGACTGTCCCCTCTGCCAACAGTACATATGACTGTCCCCTCTGCTAACAGTGCATATGACTGTCCCTTCTGTTAACAGTTTGTACGACTGTCCCCTCTGCTAACAGTGCATACGACTGTCCCCTCTGCTAACAGTTTGTACGACTGTCCACTCTGCTAACAGTGCATACGACTGTCCCCTCTGCTAACAGTGCATACAACTGTCCCCTCTGCTAACAGTGCATACGACTGTCCCCTCTGCTAACAGTGCATATGACTGTCCCTTCTGCTAACAGTTTGTACGACTGTCCCCTCTGCTAACAGTACATATGACTGTCCCCTCTGCTAACAGTGCATACGACTGTCCCCTCTGCTAACAGTGCATATGACTGTCCCCTCTGCTAACAGTGCATATGACTGTCCCCTCTGCTAACAGTGCATATGACTGTCCCTTCTGCTAACAGTTTGTACGACTGTCCCCTCTGCTAACAGTGCATATGACTGTCCCTTCTGCTAACAGTTTGTACGACTGTCCCCTCTGCTAACAGTACATATGACTGTCCCTTCTGCTAACAGTGCATACGACTGTCCCCTCTGCTAACAGTGCATACGACTGTCCCCTCTGCTAACAGTGCATACGACTGTCCCCTCTGCTAACAGTTTGTACGACTGTCCCCTCTGCTAACAGTGCATATGACTGTCCCTTCTGCTAACAGTTTGTACGACTGTCCCCTCTGCTAACAGTGCATATGACTGTCCCTTCTGCTAACAGTTTGTACGACTGTCCCCTCTGCTAACAGTACATATGACTGTCCCTTCTGCTAACAGTGCATATGACTGTCCCCTCTGCTAACAGTGCATATGACTGTCCCCTCTGCTAACAGTGCATACGACTGTCCCCTCTGCTAACAGTGCATACGACTGTCCCCTCTGCTAACAGTGCATATGACTGTCCCCTCTGCTAACAGTGCATATGACTGTCCCCTCTACTAACAGTTTGTACAACTGTCCCCTCTTCTAACATTACATCTGACTGTCCCCTCTGCTATCATTACATGCATCTGTCCCCTCTGATAACAGTGCATACGACTGTCCCCTCTGCTAACAGTCTGTACAACTGTCCCCTCTGCTAACATTACATCTGACTGTCCCCTCTGCTAACATTACATCTGACTGTCCCCTCTGCTAACATTACATGCAACTGTCCCCTCTGCTAACAGTGCATACGACTGTCCCCTCTGCTAACAGTACATATGACTGTCCCCTCTACTAACAGTTTGTACAACTGTCCCCTCTTCTAAAATTACATCTGACTGTCCCCTCTGCTAACATTACATCTGACTGTCCCCTCTGCTAACATTACATGCAACTGTCCCCTCTGCTAACAGTGCATACGACTGTCCCCTCTGCTAACAGTTTGTACAACTGTCCCCTCTGCTAACATTACATCTGACTGTCCCCTCTGCTAACCTTACATGCAACTGTCCCCTCTGCTAACATTACATGCAACTGTCCCCTCTGCTAACAGTGCATACGACTGTCCCCTCTGCTAACAGTACATATGACTGTCCCCTCTACTAACAGTTTGTACAACTGTCCCCTCTTCTAACATTACATCTGACTGTCCCCTCTGCTATCATTACATGCAACTGTCCCCTCTGCTAACAGTGCATACGACTGTCCCCTCTGCTAACAGTCTGTACAACTGTCCCCTCTGCTAACATTACATCTGACTGTCCCCTCTGCTAACATTACATCTGACTGTCCCCTCTGCTAACATTACATGCAACTGTCCCCTCTGCTAACATTACATGCACCTGTCCCCTCTGCTAACAGTGCATACGACTGTCCCCTCTGCTAACAGTTTGTACAACTGTCCCCTCTGCTAACATTACATCTGACTGTCCCCTCTGCTAACCTTACATGCAACTGTCCCCTCTGCTAACATTACATGCAACTGTCCCCTCTGCTAACAGTGCATACAACTATTCGCTCTGCTAACAGTGCATACGACTGTCCCCTCTGCTAACAGTGCATACGACTGTCCCCTCTGCTAACATTACATGCAACTGTCCCCTCTGCTAACATTACATGCAACTGTCCCCTCTGCTAACATTACATACAACTGTCCCCTCTGCTAACCTTACATGCAACTGTCCCCTCTGCTAACCTTACATGCAACTGTCTCCTCTGCTAACAGTACATATGACTGTCCCCTTTGCTAACAGTACATAGAACTCCCCTTGTATTCACTGGACAGCCACAAAAAGAACAAAAGTTTAGGCTGGTCTTCATTCTAATGAAGGGGGGGGTGTCTCTCTTCTCTTCACCCACTCTCTGTGTCTCCTCTCCCATGCTCTCTGTGTCTCCTCTCCCACACTCTCTGTCCCCTCCCCCTGCTAACTGTGCTCCCCCGCTCTCTGTGTCTCCTCCTCTGTGTCTAACTCCCACACTGACTGTCTCCTCTCCCCCTGCCCTAACTCTCCCCCGCTCTCTGTGTCTCCTCTCCCCCCGCTCTCTGTGTCTCTGTCCCTGCCCTCTGTGTCTAACTCTCCCCCGCTCTCTGTGACTGTCTGTGTCTCCTCTCCCACACTCAGTCTCCTCTCCCCCGCTCTCTGTGTCTCCTCTCCCCCTCTGTGTCTCCTCTCCCACACTCTCTGTCTCCTCTCCCCCTGCCCTCTGTGTCTCCTCTCCCCCGCTCTCTGTCCCTCTCCCCCGCTCTCAGTCTCTTCTCCCCTGCCCTCTGTGTCTCCTCTCCCCTGCTAACTGTGTCTCCTCTCCCCGCTCTCTGTGTCTCCTCTCCCACACTCTGTGTCTCCTCTCCCCAGTCTCTGTGTCTCCTGTCCCCCTTCTGTCTCCTCTAACAGTTTCTCCCCGCTCCCTGTGTCTCCTCTCCCCCTGCCCTCAGTCTCCTCTCCCCCGCTCTCTGTGTCTCCCTCCCCTGCTAACAGTCTCTTCTCCCCCGCTCTCTGTCCCCTCTGCTCTCTGTGTCTGACTGTCTCTGTGTCTCTTCTCCCCAGCTCTCTGTGACTGTCCCCCCTCTCTGTCTCCTCTCCCCCGCTCTCTGTGTCTCTTCTCCCCGCTCTCTGTCCCTCTCCCCCACTCTCTGTGTCTCCTCTGCATCTCTGTGTCTCTTCTCCCCGCTCTCTGTGTCTCCTCTCCCCCGCTCTCTGTGTCTCCTCTCCCCTGCCCTCTGTGTCTCCTCTAACAGTCTCCTCTCCCCCGCTCCCTGTGACTGTGCCCCCCTCTCCCCGCTCTCTGTGTCTCCTCTCCCCCGACTGTCTCCCTCCCCCGCATCTCTGTGTCCCCTCTGCTAACTGTGTGCATATGACTGTCTCCCTCCCCCTGCTAACAGTGTCTCATCCCCCGCTCTCTGTCCCTCTCCCCCGCTCTCAGTGTCTCCTCTACAACTGTGTCTCCTCTCCCCCCGCTCTCTGGGTCTCCTGTCCCCCCCTCTGTCTCCTCTCCCCCTGCCCTCTGTGTCTCCCTCCCTGCTCTCTGTGTCTCATCTCCCCGACTGTCCCTCTGCTAACAGTCTCTGTATGACTGTCCCCTCTGTGTCTCCTCTCCCCGCTCTCTGTGTACCTCTCCCCCGCTCTCATCTACTCCCCCCGCTCTCTGACTGTCCTCTCTGCTCTCATTACATCCCCCGCTCTCTGTGTCCCCTCCCTGCTCTCAGTCTCCTCTGCATACGACTGTGTCCCTCTGCTAACTGTCTCCTCAACTGTCCTTCTCCCCCGCTCTCTGTGTACATCTGCTCTCTGTGTCCCTCTCCCCGCTAACTGTGTCTCCATCTGACTGTGTCCCCTCCCTGCTAACTGTGTCTCCATCCCCCGACTGTCTCCCTCCCTGCTCTCTGTGTAACCCCCGCTCATACTCTCCCCCGCTCTCTGTCTCCTCTCCCTGCTCTCTGTGTCTCCTCTCCCCGCTCTCTGTGTCTCCTCTCCCTAACTCTGTGTCTCCTCTCCCCCGCTCTCTGTCTCCTCTGCTAACAGTGTCTCCTCTCCCCCACTCTCTGTGTCCCCTCTCCCAACTGTGCTCTCCCCGCTCTCTGTGTCTCCCTCTCTCTGTGTCTCCTCTCCCACACTCTCTGTCTCCCTCCCCCTGCCCTCTGTGTCTCCTCTCCCCGCTCTCTGTGTCTCCTCTCCCCCGCTCTCTGTGTCTCCTCTCCCCCCCTCTGTGTCTCCTCTCCCCGCTCTCTGTGTCTCTTCATCTCCCCCGCTCTCTGTGTCCTCTCCCCCGCCTCTGTGTCTAACTTCTCCCCGCAACTGTGTCTCTCTAACTCTCTGTGCAACTGTCCCCTGCCCTCTGTAACCTTCCCCCGCAACTGTCCCTCTGCTCTCTTGTCTGCAACTGTCCCCTCTGTGTCTCCTCTCCCCCGCTCTCTGTGTCAACTGTCCCCCCCTCTGTGCTAACCTCTCCCATGCTCTCTGTGTCTCCTCTCCCCGCTCTCTGTGTCTCCTCTCCCCCGCTAACTGTGTCTCCTCTCCCCCCGCTCTCTGTGTCAACTGTCCCTCTGTGTCTCCTCTCCCCAGCTACTCTGTGAACTCCTCTCCCCGCCCTGTGTCTCCCTCTCCCTAACCTCTGTGCAACTCCCCGCTCTCTGTGTCTCCTACTCCCACACTCTGTGTCTCCTCTCCCCCACTCTCTGTGTCTCCTCTCCCCCGCTCTCTGTGTCTCCTCTCCCCCGCTCTCTGTGTCTCTTCTCCCCCGCTCTCTGTGTCTCCTCTCCCCGCTCTCTGTGTCTCCTCTCCCTCGCTCTCTGTGTCTCCTCTCCCCGCTCTCTGTGTCTCCTCTCCCCGCTCTCTGTGTCTCCTCTCCCCCGCTCTCTGTGTCTCCTCTCCCCGCTCTCTGTGTCTCCTCTCCCCGCTCTCTGTGTCTCCTCTCCCCCGCTCTCTGTGTCTCCTCTCCCCTGCTCTCTGTGTCTCCTCTCCCCGCTCTCTGTGTCTCCTCTCCCCCCGCTCTCTGTGTCTCCTCTCCCCCGCCTCTCTGTCTCCTCTCTCTCTGTGTCTCCCCTCCCCCGCTCTCTGTGTCTCCTCTCCCCACTCTCTGTGTCTCCTCTCCCCGCTCTCTGTGTCTCCCACCTCTGTCTCCCTCCCCCGCTCTCTGTGTCTCCTCTCCCCCTCTCTGTGTCTCCTCTCCCCCGCTCTCTGTGTCTCCTCTCCCCGCTCTCTGTGTCTCCTCTCCCCCGCTCTATGTGTCTCCTCTCCCCCGCTCTCTGTGTCTCTTCTCTCTCTGTGTCTCCTCTCCCCCGCTCTCTGTGTCTCCTCTCCCCTGCTCTCTGTGTCTCCTCTCCCCCGCTCTCTGTGTCTCCTCTCCCCTGCTCTCTGTGTCTCCTCTCCCCGCTCTCTGTGTCTCCTCTCCCCCGCTCTCTGTGTCTCTTCTCCCCCCTCTCTGTGTCTCCTCTCCCCGCTCTCTGTGTCTCCTCTCCCCCCTCTCTGTGTCTCCTCTTCCCCCGCTCTCTGTGTCTCCTCTCCCCGCTCTCTGTGTCTCCTCTCCCCCACTCTCTGTGTCTCCTCTCCCCCGCTCTCTGTGTCTCCTCTCCCCCGCTCTCTGTGTCTCTTCTCTCTCTGTGTCTCCCTCCCCGCTCTCTGTGTCTCCTCTCCCCTGCTCTCTGTGTCTCCTCTCCCCCGCTCTCTGTGTCTCCTCTCCCCTGCTCTCTGTGTCTCCTCTCCCCCTCTCTGTGTCTCCTCTCCCCCCCTGTGTCTCCTCTCTGTGTCTCTGTGTCTCTTCTCCCCGCTCTCTGTGTCTCCTCTCCCCGCTCTCTGTGTCTCCCCCACCTCTCCCCTCCCCCCCTCTCTGTGTCTCCTCTCCCCCCTCTCTGTGTCTCTTCTCCCCCGCTCTCTGTGTCTCCTCTCCCCCGCTCTCTGTGTCTCTTCTCCCCCCTCTCTGTGTCCCCTCCCCCGCTCTCTGTGTCTCCTCTCCCCGCTCTCTGTGTCTCCTCTCCCCCCGCTCTCTGTGTCTCCTCTCCCCCGCTCTCTGTGTCTCCTCTCCCACACTCTGTGTCTCCTCTCCCCCACTCTCTGTGTCTCCTCTCCCCCGCTCTCTGTGTCTCCTCTCCCCCGCTCTCTGTGTCTCCTCTACCCCGCTCTCTGTGTCTCCTCTCCCCTGCTCTCTGTGTCTCCTCTCCCCCGCTCTCTGTGTCTCCTCTCCCCCGCTCTCTGTGTCTCCTCTCCCCCTGCCCTCTGTGTCTCCTCTCCCCCGCTCTCTGTGTCTCCTCTCCCCCGCTCTCTGTGTCTCCTCTCCCCCCGCTCTCTGTGTCTCCTCTCCCCCGCTCTCTGTGTCTCCTCTCCCCGCTCTCTGTGTCTCCCCTCCCCCTGCTCTCTGTGTCTCCTCTCCCCCGCTCTCTGTGTCTCCTCTCCCCCGCTCTCTGTGTCTCCTCTCTCTCTGTGTCTCCCTCTCCCCGCTCTCTGTGTCTCCCTCCCCCTGCTCTCTGTGTCTCCTCTCCCCCCGCTCTCTGTGTCTCCTCTCCCCCGCTCTCTGTGTCTCCTCTCCTCTGTGTCTCCTCTCCCCCGCTCTCTGTGTCTCCTCTCCCCCCCCCTGTGCTCTCTGTGTCTCCTCTCCCCCGCTCTCTGTGTCTCCTCTCCCCCGCTCTATTTGTCCCCTCCCCCGCTCTCTCTCTTCTCCCCCCTCTCTGTGTCTCCCTGCTCTCTGTGTCTCCTCTCCCCTGCCTCTGTGTCTCCTCTCCCCCGCTCTGTGTCTCCTCTCCCTGCTCTCTGTGTGTCCTCTCCCCGCTCTCTGTGTCTCCCTCCCCCGCTCTCTGTGTCTCCTCCTCTCCCCCGCTCTCTGTGTCTCCTCTCCCCCTCTCTGTGTCTCCTCTTCCCCGCTCTCTGTGTCTCCTCTCCCCCGCTCTCTGTGTCTCCTCTCCCCCACTCTCTGTGTCTCCTCTCCCCGCTCTCTGTGTCTCCTCTCCCCCGCTCTCTGTGTCTCTTCTCCCCCTCTCTGTGTCTCCTCTCCCCCGCTCTCTGTGTCTCCTCTCCCCGCTCTCTGTGTCTCCTCTCCCCCTCTGTGTCTCCTCTCCCTGCTCTCTGTGTCTCCTCTCCCCCTCTCTGTGTCTCCTCTCCCCCCTCTCTGTGTCTCCTCTCCCCCTCTCTGTGTCTCTTCTCCCCCGCTCTCTGTGTCTCCTCTCCCCCGCTCTCTGTGTCTCTTCTCCCCCCCTCTCTGTGTCTCCTCTCCCCCGCTCTCTGTGTCTCTTCTCCCCGCTCTCTGTGTCTCCTCTCCCCCGCTCTCTGTGTCTCTTCTCCCCCTCTCTGTGTCTCCTCTCCCCCGCTCTCTGTGTCTCCTCTCCCCCCGCTCTCTGTGTCTCCTCTCCCCCGCTCTCTGTGTCTCCTCTCCCCCGCTCTCTGTGTCTCCTCTCCCCCTCTCTGTGTCTCCTCTCCCCCACACTCTGTGTCTCCTCTCCCCCCTCTCTCTGTGTCTCCTCTCCCCGCTCTCTGTGTCTCCTCTCCCCCACTCTCTGTGTCTCCTCTCCCCTGCTCTCTGTGTCTCCTCTCCCCGCTCTCTGTGTCTCCTCTCCCCCGCTCTCTGTGTCTCCTCTCCCCCGCTCTCTGCGTCTCCTCTCCCCCGCTCTCTGTGTCTCCTCTCCCCCGCTCTCTGTGTCTCCTCTCCCCCGCTCTCTGGGTCTCCTGTCGCTTCCCTTCCCTCCACTATCAAACATAGAGCTACAGGTTAAAAAAAGAGAGAAAAATATGATGTACCCAATGTTGCTTTTTGGTTGACAATAGACGCTCGGCAGGAAAATAACATTATTGTTTTAAAAGTACGGAGCAACTGTTGAAGTACGTTCATCTCTAGGAGACAGAACGCGTCTTCTTCCTGAGTGGTATGATGGCTGCGTGGTCCCATGGTGTTTATACTTGTGTACTATTGTTTGTACAGATGAACGTGGTTTCTTCAGGTGTTTGGAAATTGCTCCCAAGGATGAACCATACTTGTGAAGGTCCACCATTTTTTTCTGAGGTCTTGGCTGATTTCTTTTGATTTTCCTATGATGTCAAGCAAAGAAGCACTGAGTTTGAAGGTAGGCCTTAAAATACATTCACAGGTACACCTCCAATTGACTCAAAGGATGTCTATTAGCCTATCAGAAGCTTCTAAAGCCATGACATCATTTTCTGGAATTTTCCAAGCTGTTTAAAGGCACAGTCAACTTAGTGTATGCAAACTTCTGACCCACTGGAATTGTGATACAGTGAGTTAGAAGTGAAATAATATGTCTGTAAACAATTGTTGGAAAAATGACTTGTGTCATGGTCAAAGTAGATGTCCTAACCAACTTGCCCAAACTATAGTTTGTTAACAAGAAATTTGTGGAGTGGTTGAAAAATGAGTTTTAATGACTCCAACCTAAGTGTATGTAAACTAGTTTTAATGACTCCAACTAAGTGTATGTAAACTAGTTTTAATGACTCCAACCTAAGTGTATGTAAACTGGTTTTAATGACTCCAACCTAAGTGTATGTAAACTCCAACCGACTTCAGCTGTATTTTTAGCAGCCTGCCTACCCCATTGAGAATTGAGTGGGGAAGCAGGTGAGACTGCAGGGTTAACTAGCGCCTCCAACATGCCGTGTTCAGCAGCTTTCCTGAGGGGCTCATCTGCACACCGATCAATTTATCTGGCTGGTAATTAGCAGAGTTAAGTCCCAATGAGAATCATGCAGCATCCCTTTGATCGCGCTCAGCTATATTCACCGCTGCATTTTTTAACGGATTAGTCAATTCTCCGGGAATTGGTCATTGACATTCATTACTATTGCTGTGTCTCACTTTCAGTTGACTCAGAGGGATGTGCTTTCAAAAAACAATCCCTGTTATTGACAGCTGAATGTGTCAATCGATAACAACCGCTGTGGTCCCTGTTATCTTACTGTATTTCAGTAACTCCTTCAATTTCATTCTGTAGCAGCTTTGCTACTTGGCCCATATATGCTTGTCATTACGTTGAAGAAATCGTCCCATGTCTGTGAGGCATTTCTAAGGGAATTGATGAGGATTTTCGCTCATGCTTCACTTCTTACTTCCCCTTTGTGTGGACTAGATGTTGTTGGAGACAGTGTGTCCTCTGTTGTGCTCAGTTGTATGGTCAAATCAACAGGGGGAGAATTAAGTGGCCATCAAGAGCCTGACAGAACAGCATTTGAGACGGGGCTGTTTGTTAGCAGTGAGTGAGTGTACAGCAGATCAGAACTCACCTCAGATAGCTTGTGGGCTCTGTGGTGTGACTTGGAGCACTGTAGGAGCTGTGCTGCCAGGTTACAGTCCTTTCTGTACAGGTCCTAGCATGGGAAAGATAGACACTGTTGTTGAGTCATAGGTTGGGGTGCCATGCAAACTTAAGAACAGTATTAATTGTAATGGGAGTAACTGACCTAAATCTATTTAAAATGGGTTACTACAATAATTGCTTTGCAGTTATATTAAATGTACAAATAAATGTAAATTCCATGTCATTTCATGGTATTTGTACATCAGAGTAGAATGGGACCAAACAGTAATTTCAGCGTGTGGCATTTGCGTACACACCAATGCTCGACAAACAAAAAATAGTGTCCTCAAAAATGATATTACAAATTGACTACTAGTCTTTATCTGTTCTTCTCTCTCTCGAGTCTCTTGTGACAACCCAAAAGTTGACTTCCATTTAAAGTTGAGGGTCTCACAAGGCAAGCCTCCACTTAGGGAGAACACAATCAAAGGAACGAACACACTATCGATTACCGAACAAATTCATCCGCCCAGAGAAAACTGTGCTGATCAGGCCCTGTTGATTTGAGGGTCACTACTGTACATCTTACTCTAGCAATTTAAAGAATGAAGAAGTTGTGATGATGAAAATGTACTGAGATTTTGATGTTAATGTTAGAGTTGGCATGGTAGGCAAGGCCATCACCAGGCTTTGGTCTAATTGGGTGTGTAGTTTTTTCAGTGAATCCCTTCAAAAACTCATGAAGTAAGGATTTTGCGCAATGGCTGGCTATATACTCACATTGTCCTCTCTGAGCTTTTCAATGGTGATCTTGGCCTCCATGAGGTGATTGTTGAGGACAATAATCTCTCGACTCAGCGCTCTTTTCTCATCCTCATGGTGCTGGGACTAAATCACAGAGGAGAGGTGGAAAGAGGAGAGAAAGAGAGGAAATTAGGAATTGAGAGACCAAGAAGAGGGAGAAGGGGAAGTGAAAGGAGAGGAAGAGAAAGTCAAAGGAAAGCAGGGGAAAACGAATGAGAGAAGAGGTGGAGAGCAGTCAGTCAGGGGTTCACGCTCTTTCTCTGCCAGTAGCAGGTCGTAATTAAAGGAAGATTACATTGGCCAGCGCCCATATCAAATCAATTACGCTGCCAGGGTGAGAGAAAGTAGCAATCTTGGAGCCCTGAGAAATTAAAGCTTCTTGTATTGCGGTTGCAGCGACTGTCATTTTTTGCCCCGAAACCTGACACCTTAATATTTCCTGTGATTTAGCCTAAAACAAGAAACGGTTACTAGATGCTTTCTCCCCTCACTCAATCATTTTCAACATCCTGTTGTGTGGCAGGATTTGACAAAAGATGCATCATCAAGTCCCCGACGCACAATAGTCATAATTGTTTTGAAATTCAGGGGTGGAAGATAAATTAAATACAAGTCAATTAATGTCAGTTTGAGCAATAGGTTGGTATTGATATCCAAATCCATTCTGTAAGCCTCTTATTAATCAGCTCTGGGATGTTCTGGGATGTTGTTCCACATTGTAATCATATTTCACTCTGGATGGTCTTTGGCAGTCTCAATTCATTCCTATGACGTTCCACATTGCAATCATATTTCACTCTGGATGGTCTTTGGCAGTCTCAATTCATTCCTATGACGTTCCACATTGTAATCATATTTCACTCTGGATAGTCTTTGGCAGTCTCATTCATTCCTATGATGTTCCACATTGCAATCATATTTCACTCTGGATAGTCTTTGGCAGTCTCATTCATTCCTATGATGTTCCACATTGTCATCATATTTTCATGTACCACATTGTCATCATATTTCACTCTGGTTGGTCTTTGGCAGTCTCATTCATTCCTATGATGTACCACATTGTCATCATATTTCACTCTGGTTGGTCTTTGGCAGTCTCATTCATTCCTATGACGTTCCACATTAATCATAATCATGACGTTTCACATTGTAATCATATTTCACTCTGGATAGTCTTTATCATTCATTCCTCTGGATGTAATCTTCACTCTGGATAGTCTTTGGCAGTCTCATTCAGTCCAACTCTCAAAAGGAACTTAACACTAGAACGGCCAAAGCAGTCATTTTGACTGGTCATCATTTTTTATTTTTTATTACTCTGCCATTTCCTTGACTTTTCCCAAATAAGTCTGTATAACACACGGTCAGTGTTAGAATCTTAATTTCACAAACAGAACGGGAGTTATAAGCAGTTTCAGGAGTGCATGTCATTTTTCTAATGGTTTTCCCCTGTTGCCCCTCCTTCTCCCGACAGTGGGGCTTGCTCCGCTCATTCTTCCGACAGTTGAAAGTGCAGTGTACAGGTAATAATTTCCCCGATAATTGCCTCGAAAGTGAACATAAACTATATCGAAACTAATTTCACACATACAGTGCCTTCCAAAAGTATTCAGACCCCTTGACTTTTTCCACATTTTGTTACATTACAGCTGTTTTTCAGAAATGGATTCAATTGTTTTTTTAATGACAAAGCAAAAACAGGTTTTTATCATTTTTGGCTTATTTATAAAAAATAAAAAATAAACTGAAATATTACATAAGTATTCAGATCCTTTACTCAGTACTTTTGTTGAAGCACCTTTGGCAGTGATTACAGCATCGAGTCTTCTTGGGAATGAGGCTACAAGCTTGGCACACCTGTATTTGGAGAGTTTATCTCATTCTACTCTGCAGATCCTCTCAAGCTTTGTCAGGTTGGATGGGGAGCGTTGCTGCACAGCTATTTTCAGGGGTTAATTGGGGTTAAGTCCGGGCTCTGGCTGGGCCACTCAAGGACATTCAGAGACTTGTCCCGAAGCCACTCCTGCGTTGTCTTGGTTGTGTGTCTTGGTTGTGTGCTTTGGGTCGCTGTCCTGTGGGAAGGTGAACCTTCACCCCGGTCTGAGGTCCGGTTCCCATCAGTGATCTCTCTATACTTTGCTCTGTTCATCTTTCCCTCAATCCTGATTAGTCTTCCAGTCCGTGTTGCTGAAAAACATCCCCACAGCATGATGCTTCCACTACCATGCTTCACCGTAGGAATGGTGACAGGTTTCTTCCAGACGTGTCTCGGAGCTCCATCGAATTCTTGGTCATCTCCCTATTGCTTAGTTTGGCCGGGCGGCTAGCTCTAGGAAGATTCTTGATGGTTCCAAACTACTTCCAATTAAGAATTTGGTACCCTTCCCCTGATCTGTGCCTCAACACAATCCCGTCTCGGAGCTCTACAGACAAATCCTTCTACCGCATGGCTTGGTTTTTACTCTGACATGCACTGTCAACTGTGGGACCTTATATAGACAGGTGTGTGCCTTTCCAAATCATGTCCAATCAATTGAATTTACCACAGGTGGACTCTAATCAAGTTGTAGAAACATCTCAAGGATGATCAATGGCAACAGGATGCACCTGAGCTCAATTTCGAGTCTCAATGCAAAGGGTCCAAATACTTATGTAAATAAGGTATTTCTTTAAATACATTTGCCTTATGTAAATAAGTACTTCTTTACTTTTAATACATTTGCCTTATGTAAATAAGGTATTTCTTTTTACATTTGCCTTATTTAATACTTTTAATACATTTGCAAACATTTCTACAAAATGGTTTATCACTTTGTCATTATGTATAGATTGTGTAGACTCTCTGATTGTGTAGAATCCATTAGAATAAGCCTGTAATGTATCAAAATGTGTAAAAAGTCAAGGAGTCTGAATACTTTCCTAAGGCACTGTAAAGCAACAGATGAAATAAATGAATGGGGAGAATATGGGTGAGTTGATGAGTGATGGAAGCCTTATTTTGCAATCCTCAATTGTGAATGAAGAACAGGGCGCGCTGTGTGTAAATAATGCCGAGAAAATAATAATTTTATGTGTTTTCATTTCGGGCTGTTAGGCAACAAATGGTGAACATTTTGACTTTCTATACCAACTGTATATTCATCATAATGCCGTTATTGATTTCGTGCTGAGTTTCACTATTTATCAAGACCACTTGGCGCTTATAATGTTGTTTAGGCTACTGATGTTTTCATAATTTGAACACGTGTCTTGACCGTGCGTCTTGGTGGTTGGGATATTTATTTAGATTTTTTGTTGTTTTAAAAAGGAGTAGTTTCCGTGTTCCAAACATATGCATTCGGTTTCATAATTCTAACAAAGACACTCCACAAATAAAATTGATTGAACCCTTGAATTGTTTTTTTTGTTTTGTTTTTACATGCAGCCTACAGTAACGTAAATGAATGAAAATGCTATTGTGTTATATAAAATAAAATACAAATCATATTCTGTTACCCAAGGCCTTCATAAACACAACCAAATATATATATTTTTTAGCGTATCTGAAATGTATTAATATAATGTTAGAATGTTGCAGTGAGAAAGACTGCTCATTACCTTGTATGTGTCCCCCGAAGCCCATCACAAACTACTGCATTGTTGAGAAAATCGGGATGAAATTGGCAATTGTAGGCCCTTTTTAGACCTATACATGCCTCCTGTATGACCGTACATGATACAGACAACATCTTGGTGTCATTATCCTCCTTATCGTGTACTCTAACATATGGAATATGTCTAGATTCTAAAATGCACATTTTCACATGAACCTCTAAGAGTTTAAAACTTCTTCAGGATCTGTGTCCTGTCCGCGGCACGGTTAAACTAACGTAGGCTAATGTAATTAGCATGAGGTTGTAAGTAACAAGATATTGGCAGAAAGCTTAAATTCTTGTTAATCTAACTGCACTGCCCAATTTACAGTAGCTATTACAGTGAAAGAATACTAAGCTATTGTTTGAGGAGAGCACACAATTCTGATCATGAAAAGTTATTAATAAACAAATTAGTTACATTCGGGCAGTCCTGATACAACATTTTGAACAGAAATGCATTGTTTTTTTCTTTGTATTATCTTTTACCAGATAATGACCTGTAATGTCAATTTCCATATCAAATGTGTCATATCATTTAAAAGTACCAGAGAGCTCACTCTGACGTTTTAGAAGAGTATATTGTTACGAACAATGTCTAAAATATTAGACATTGTTGATGAGACAAAAAAATAATAACCATGTTGAATAAATTAACAACAAATCACAGCCCTTCTTTAGGATTGCGAGTTCCCTTTGAATCCACTTTCCCATTCACTGTGGTTTTACAAACAGTACGTCTTAAAACAACCGCTTCACAGCATAGTATTGGTTTTGACTGGTAGCTGTTCTGAACTTGAACACCGCTTGCGACAAGATGCCTCCCTCCCTCCTGCTAACGGGCAACTTTGGCACATTATTTGTTGTCTGAGTGAGGGAAATGCTGTAAATAAAGATGATTATTTTGAAAGATGAAACGTTAATGATTACAATAAATACTGCTTTGATGTCATACAAGTGTAACGGATGTGAAATAGCTAGCGCTGGTGCACGCTAAATAGCGTTTCAATATGACACAGCGTCATACCCTGGGTTGTTCTGAACAGAATGAGTCTATGTTTGTTGTATTGTGAGAAATTTGGCGGGAACACACATCTGCATGCACAAGTCGTGACTATTCTATGTGCACTAAAATGACGATCTGCTTCTCTGAATTGCCTAACACTTTGAGATCCTATCTTGTAACTTCCATGTTGGCAATAGAACATGCTTTCAAATGATGTCCACCCGCTGATTGCGATTTATAATGGACCATTTTTGGAATGTGTAAACATTGTGTGAAAGTGGGGATGCAGGGCTGTTTTCAAAAGAAAACTACTTCAAGTGTGCTTGCTTTATCTAGTTCCTCAATGGCACAGCTAAGAAAAAAATAGCACCTTACAGTTGAAGACTCTTCTTTGAGTCATAAAATTGCATATTGAAATTACACAGAAACTGTGCACACTTTGGAGAGTTGTGTGGCCACTTGAAGACTCCTGTTAGACCTCTCACTCAAACCCTTGTCATTTTATTGTCTTGTGTTTCATCTACCCCAAATTTCCCAAGAATATTCTTAGCATGTTACTGAATGTATCCAGAGTATTTTCAGATTTAGTAATAAACAAATGTGTCGAAAAGCACAGTAAAAATAACATTCATTGCTGTAACCTTCAAACCTTTGTCTTTTGATTGCTACCATGGGTATGCATATGCTTTCCATAGTTCCTCTGGAAGAAACCTTTCCATGTAGCCCTATCCATATAGACCAATTCCCACGAGTGTAAAGGGTTCATGTTTAATAAAGGAATGTGGGAAATTGTATTTAATAATCAAGACATAGTCCATATTTTAGAGCACACTATAAGGAGTCTGGACACCAAGATGTTGTCTGTTTCATGTACAGTTCAAAGATCATATGGTCTTACAGGAGGCATGTACTGTATCTAAAAAGGGCCTAAAATGTCCACTTTCATCATGATTTTCTCAAAATTGATTTGTCATACAAATCTTAAAAGCTTTTCAAACATCCTTCCTCCCAATTAAGTTTTTTTGTGAAAGTTGCCAAAACAACCTGATACCCCAAAATACTTTCCACTCCCGCTGCCTTGGAATCCCCCATATATGACAAATCCAGAAGACTACTGGGTTTATAGATGAATATCGAAAGATTGTATTCTGACATGCAGATGTAATCTATCTCCCTCACTTGTGATATTCTTGTCAATTTGTAGCTAAACTGTGTTTTTCAGTGGGTTTATTTATATATTACAATCCCAAGGGAACAATGAAAACTTTTATCTCTTGACATCAGATTGACAAATGGCTCATGCACCGTCATTTTAATCAAATCTGAGTCAGCCATTCCTTGCGTAAACCGTGAGATGAGGAAACATGATGAGAATAGATAACACCAACCTCACTCGTAAATTGCTATTGTATCTACATCCAGATTGGCTCTGTATAGACTAAGGTAACAACCAAACAATTTGTAATGACCAAGGTTACATTTTGTCCTCTCTGCTGAATAGAACGCTCCGTGGGTGACAATGAAGCGAGAATTACTCCTAGATTGAGTCGTGTCCTGCTCCATTTCCTACTGTACAATATAACGATGCCGAAGGTCACATTGACACGAATTGTGACTGACTGTTATTAGGGTCAGAGCACAGGGCAATTAGACATTTCCCCTCACCTTCCCATCCAACCACTGCCGCAGGATTGGGCGAAGTGGTTTCCATGACAACCTTTCAAATCAAAATGGTACCCTGTTTTGCACAAACCCAACAGATATTGATTCCTCTCGCCGTATGATGTAACATTCTAATGAAATAGTAAGATAAACAAGGTCTGACTTCCAGGTTCTGTTTTCCTGTAATGATTTAATAGTAAGATAAACAAGGTCTGACTTCCAGGTTCTGTTTTCCTGTAATGATTGAATAGTAAGATAAACAAGGTCTGACTTCCAGGTTCTGTTTTCCTGTAATGATTTAATAGTAAGATAAACAAGGTCTGACTTCCAGGTTCTGTTTTCCTGTAATGATTGAATAGTAAGATAAACAAGGTCTGACTTCCAGGTTCTGTTTTCCTGTAATGATTGAATAGTAAGATAAACAAGGTCTGACTTCCAGGTTCTGTTTTCCTGTAATGATTTAATAGTAAGATAAACAAGGTCTGACTTCCAGGTTCTGTTTTCCTGTAATGATTTAATAGTAAGATAAACAAGGTCTGACTTCCAGGTTCTGTTTTCCTGTAATGATTTTGAGAGGAGAGGGTCGAAATAAGTACAAATGTGTGTTGGGTGAGAAAGAACCTGTTTTGTGAATGACTGCGGTATTGTGATTTCCACATGCCGTTTAGGCTGTCTGTCTGTCACCGTTGAACTGCTATCTTCTCCAGGCCAACAAACACTGAAGTTGGGGGAGGGGAGAAAACATTTTTTGTTTATAATATAATAATATAATAATATATCCCATTTAGCAGACGCTTTTGTCCAAAGCGACTTACAAGTTTATTTAACTAGGCAAGCCAGTTAAGAACAAATTCTTATTTA
This sequence comes from Oncorhynchus masou masou, assembly GCF_036934945.1. NCBI lineage: Eukaryota > Metazoa > Chordata > Actinopteri > Salmoniformes > Salmonidae > Oncorhynchus > Oncorhynchus masou. Next base: position 49,638,857 of record NC_088232.1, read on the forward strand.
CAATGATGGCCTCGGAACAGTGGGTTAACTGCCTTGTTCAGGGGCAGAACAACCTATTTTTACCTTGTCAGTTGAGGGTTTAATCTAGCAACCTTTTGATTACTGGCCCAATGCTCTAACCACTAGGCTACCTGCCGCCTCTACGCTCTAACCACTTGGCTACCTGCCACCTCTACGCTCTAACCACTTGGCTACCTGCCGCCTCTACGCTCTAACCACTAGGCTACCTGCCGCCTCTACGCTCTAACCACTTGGCTACCTGCCGCCTCTACGCTCTAACCACTTGGCTACCTGCCGCCTCTACGCTCTAACCACTTGGCTACCTGCCGCCTCTACGCTCTAACCACTTGGCTAACTGCCGCCTCTACGCTCTAACCACTTGGCTACCTGCCGCCTCTACGCTCTAACCACTTGGCTACCTGCCGCCTCTACGCTCTAACCACTTGGCTACCTGCCGCCTCTACGCTCTAACCACTTGGCTACCTGCCGCCTCTACGCTCTAAACACTTGGCTACCTGCCGCCTCTACGCTCTAACCACTTGGCTACCTGCCACCTCTACGCTCTAACCACTTGGCTACCTGCCACCTCTACGCTCTAACCACTTGGCTACCTGCCGCCTCTACGCTCTAACCACTAGGCTACCTGCCACCTCTACGCTCTAACCACTTGGCTACCTGCCGCCTCTACGCTCTAACCACTTGGCTACCTGCCGCCTCTACGCTCTAACCACTTGGCTACCTGCCACCTCTACGCTCTAACCACTTGGCTACCTGCCGCCTCTACGCTCTAACCACTAGGCTACCTGCCGCCTCTACGCTCTAACCACTAGGCTACCTGCCGCCTCTACGCTCTAACCACTAGGCTACCTGCCGCCTCTACGCTCTAACCACTAGGCTACCTGCCGCCTCTACGCTCTAACCACTAGGCTACCTGCCGCCTCTACGCTCTAACCACTTGGCTACCTGCCGCCTCTACGCTCTAACCACTTGGCTACCTGCCACCTCTACGCTCTAACCACTAGGCTACCTGCCGCCTCTACGCTCTAACCACTTGGCTACCTGCCACCTCTACGCTCTAACCACTTGGCTACCTGCCACCTCTACGCTCTAACCACTTGGCTACCTGCCACCTCTACGCTCTAACCACTTGGCTACCTGCCGCCTCTACGCTCTAACCACTTGGCTACCTGCCGCCTCTACGCTCTAACCACTTGGCTACCTGCCACCTCTACGCTCTAACCACTTGGCAACCTGCCGCCTCTACGCTCTAACCACTTGGCTACCTGCCACCTCTACGCTCTAACCACTTGGCTACCTGCCACCTCTACGCTCTAACCACTTGGCTACCTGCCCTCTCTACGCTCTAACCACTAGGCTACCTGCCACCTCTACTCTCTAACCACTTGGCTACCTGCCACCTCTACGCTCTAACCACTTGGCTACCTGCCACCTCTACGCTCTAACCACTTGGCTACCTGCCACCTCTACGCTCTAACCACTTGGCTACCTGCCACCTCTACGCTCTAACCACTTGGCTACCTGCCGCCTCTACGCTCTAACCACTTGGCTACCTGCCGCCTCTACGCTCTAACCACTTGGCTACCTGCCGCCTCTACGCTCTAACCACTTGGCTACCTGCCGCCTCTACGCTCTAACCACTTGGCTACCTGCCGCCTCTACGCTCTAACCACTTGGCTACCTGCCACCTCTACGCTCTAACCACTTGGCTACCTGCCACCTCTACGCTCTAACCACTTGGCTACCTGCCGCCTCTACGCTCTAACCACTTGGCTACCTGCCGCCTCTACGCTCTAACCACTTGGCTACCTGCCACCTCTACGCTCTAACCACAGGCTACCTGCCGCCTCTACGCTCTAACCACTTGGCTACCTGCCACCTCTACGCTCTAACCACTTGGCTACCTGCCACCTCTACGCTCTAACCACTTGGCTACCTGCCACCTCTACGCTCTAACCACTAGGCTACCTGCCGCCTCTACGCTCTAACCACTTGGCTACCTGCCACCTCTACGCTCTAACCACTTGGCTACCTGCCGCCTCTACGCTCTAACCACTTGGCTACCTGCCGCCTCTACGCTCTAACCACTTGGCTACCTGCCGCCTCTACGCTCTAACCACTTGGCTACCTGCCGCCTCTACGCTCTAACCACTTGGCTACCTGCCGCCTCTACGCTCTAACCACTTGGCTACCTGCCACCTCTACGCTCTAACCACTTGGCTACCTGCCGCCTCTACGCTCTAACCACTTGGCTACCTGCCACCTCTACGCTCTAACCACTTGGCTACCTGCCGCCTCTACGCTCTAACCACTTGGCTACCTGCCGCCTCTACGCTCTAACCACTTGGCTACCTGCCACCTCTACGCTCTAACCACTTGGCAACCTGCCGCCTCTACGCTCTAACCACTTGGCTACCTGCCACCTCTACGCTCTAACCACTTGGCTACCTGCCACCTCTACGCTCTACGCTCTAACCACTTGGCTACCTGCCCTCTCTACGCTCTAACCACTAGGCTACCTGCCACCTCTACTCTCTAACCACTTGGCTACCTGCCACCTCTACGCTCTAACCACTTGGCTACCTGCCACCTCTACGCTCTAACCACTTGGCTACCTGCCACCTCTACGCTCTAACCACTTGGCTACCTGCCCTCTCTACGCTCTAACCACTAGGCTACCTGCCGCCTCTACGCTCTAACCACTTGGCTACCTGCCACCTCTACGCTCTAACCACTAGGCTACCTGCCGCCTCTACGCTCTAACCACTAGGCTACCTGCCACCTCTACGCTCTAACCACTTGGCTACCTGCCACCTCTACGCTCTAACCACTAGGCTACCTGCCACCTCTACGCTCTAACCACTAGGCTACCTGCCGCCTCTACGCTCTAACCACTTGGCTACCTGCCACCTCTACGCTCTAACCACTAGGCTACCTGCCGCCTCTACGCTCTAACCACTTGGCTACCTGCCACCTCTACGCTCTAACCACTTGGCTACCTGCCACCTCTACGCTCTAACCACTAGGCTACCTGCCGCCTCTACGCTCTAACCACTTGGCTACCTGCCACCTCTACGCTCTAACCACTTGGCTACCTGCCACCTCTACGCTCTAACCACTAGGCTACCTGCCGCCTCTACGCTCTAACCACTTGGCTACCTGCCACCTCTACGCTCTAACCACTAGGCTACCTGCCGCCTCTACGCTCTAACCACTAGGCTACCTGCCACCTCTACGCTCTAACCACTTGGCTACCTGCCACCTCTACGCTCTAACCACTAGGCTACCTGCCACCTCTACGCTCTAACCACTAGGCTACCTGCCACCTCTACGCTCTAACCACTTGGCTACCTGCCGCCTCTACGCTCTAACCACTTGGCTACCTGCCGCCTCTACGCTCTAACCACTAGGCTACCTGCCACCCCAAGTTGGGAAAGGGGAGAGAAACACACAAGGTTATATAGGCTTCTGTGGAAAAAATACAATTTCTAACCTTAAGAAAAAGGATTTCCAAGCGTCTCATAAATAACCACCTGCCCTAAAGTTTTAAATGCTCAATCGGTAAAATATTTTGTGAAATATCTACAAGTCCCTAAAGGAGAGGCCATATGTGACATAAAATCAATTTAATTTAAAGTTTGATGTGCTTCAACTGAACATTAGATTTTCTTTTCCCCTTTTGGCACAATTTCAATTCTTAGGTTGAGAGACAGTATTTGTTGAAGAAGTTCATATCTTTATCTAGGTCCAGTTTGATAGCTGTTTGAGATATGTCCATCAATCGACGACAAGCCCAGTTAATGGATGAGGGGTAACGCATTCTGGTAAGTCAAATGTGAAGACGGCGAGCAAGAGGCTCGGGGGAAAAAAACAACGGGATGATTTAAGAAGATCAAGTCAAACATTTCAGCATATCATCAAATCCTCTCTGATATTTTTGGCACCTCGAGTAGCAACATCAATACAATGGAAACTCAACTAGCATGTGACTTTTTTCGCTGAACAAATCATAATGATGCTTTGTTTTCATTGAAAAGCTTTGACTAATGAGAACACAGTGAATGGCACCTTGAGAAATCTGTGACTCAGAAAACATGCACTTCTGGCATACTAGTGAGCATGGCAGAAATGCAACACACACTGATGAGAACTGTTATTATGGATGAAGTGTCTCTGAACCATCCACTGCAGTGTGAGTAGGGCCGGGAGCTGCCTGCTTAGTCGAGGTCTAGGAAAGCACACACACACACCCTTAATCAGAACAGCCTCAATGCCATCGGGGCATGGACTTTACAAGGTGTCGAAAGCATTCCACAGGGATGCTGGCCTATATTGACTCCAATGAAGTCACTTGTAAAATCCACTTCAATCAGTGTAGATGAAGGAGAAGAGACAGGTTAAAGAATGATTTTTTGTGAGTACCAGCCAACCAGCCAACTTGAGACAACTGTTGGAACACTGCTGTGTCAAGTTGGCTGGATATCTTTTCGGCAAACTGCTGAGCATGATAAACCCAACAGCTTTGCAGTTCTTGACACAAACCGTTGCGCCTGGCACCTACTACCATACCCTGTTCAAAGGCACTTAAATATTTTTTCTTTCCCTTTCAGCCTCAAACCTGACTAGTCTCCCAGTCCCTGCAGCTGAAAAACATCCCCACAGCATGACGCTGCCACCACCATGCTTCACTGTAGAGATGGTGACAGGTTTCCACCAGAGGTGACGCTTGGCATTCAGGCCAAAGAGTTCAATCTTGGTTTCATCAGACCAGAGAATCTTGTTTCTCATGGTCTGATTGTCCTTTATGTGCCTTTTTGGCAAACTCCAAGCAGGCTGTCATGTGCCTTTTACTGAGGAGTGGCTTCCGTCTGGGCACTCAGTGATTCAGAGATGGTTGTCCTTCTGGAATGTTCTCAAAACTCCACAGAGGAACTCTGGAGCTCTGTCAGAGTGACCATCGGGATCTTGGTCACCTCCCTGACCAAGGCCCTTCTCCCCTGATTGCTCAGTTTGGCTGGCAGCCAGCTCTAAGAAGAGTCTTGGTGGTTCCAAACTTCTTCCATTTAAGAATGATTGAGGCCACTCTGTTCTTGGGGACCTTCAATGTTGCATAAATAAATAGGTAACCTTCCTCAGATCTGTGCCTTGACACAATCCTGTCTCGGAGCTCTACGTACAATTCCTTCAACCTTATGACTTGGTTTTTGCTCTGATATGCACTGTCAACTGTGTGACCTTATATAGACAGGTGTGTGCCTTTCCTAATCATGTCCAATCAATTGAATTTACCACAGGTGGACTCCAATCAAGCATGTGCAAAGCAGTCATAAAGAAAAAGGGTGGCTATTTGAACAATCTAAAATATAACATATATTTTGATTTGTTTAATTAATATGTTTTTGGATACTACATGACTCCATATGTGTTATTTCATCGTTTGATGTCTTCACTATTATTCTACAATGTAGAAAATAGTGCAAGTAAAGAAAATCCCTCGAATGAGTAGGTGTTCTGAAACTTTTGACTGGTAGTGTAATTTTTCTCAACAACGGGTTATGGTCAATAATTTCAAAGGCTACACTGAAATCTAACAGTACAGCTCCCACCATCCTCTTATTATCAATTTCTTTCAACCAATCATCAGTCATATGTGTCAGTGCAGTACATGTTGAATGCCCTTCTCTATAAGCATGCTGAAAGTCTGTTGTTAATTTGTTTATCGAGAAATAGCATTGTATTTGGTTAAACACATTTTTTCCAACAGTTTGCTAAGAGCTGTTAGCAAGTGAATAGGTCTGCTGTTAAAATCAGTAAAGGCCGCTTTGGGTAGCGGAATGACTTTGGCTTCCCCCCAGGCCTGAGGACAAACACTTTCCTCCAGGCTCAGATTAAAGATATGATAGATAGGAGTGGCTATAGAATCAGCTACCATCCTCATTAGCTTTCCATCTAAGTTGTCAATGCCAGGTTCGTCATTATTGTTCAATATCAATTTATCCACCTTTCCCACACTACTTTAGAATATTCAGAATTATAATGCCTATCTTTCATTTTTTACCTTTTTAATGCATTAATATGATCGCTCATTATTCGTTGTTGACATTTCCTGCCTAAGTTTGTCCACTTTGCCAATTAAGTAATGATTAAAATAAGCCATCTGATTCTATGAACGATGGAGTTAAATTTGTCTTTCTGCCCATAATTTCATTTAAAGTACTCCAAAATAGTTTTCCCTCATTCTTTATATCATTGATGTTGGCTTCATAATACAGTTTCTTTTTCTTTTTGTTGTCACATAATTTCTCAATTTGCAGTAAGATGTGCAGCCATACAATTGTTCAATTCCTCATCAATCCATGGAGCCTTAACAGTTCTAACAGCGAGTTTATTAATTAAAAGGTGCATGTTTATCAATAATTGAAAGAAGCAATATCATAAATTCACAAAGTGCAGTTGTCTAGATGCTCCTTATTACTAGCATCAGACCAACAAATATGTTTAACATAATCCACATAAGAGTCACAGAAAAATATTTTTGGGAACTTTGTCTTTTCTGGATATAGCCACTATATTGTGATCACTGTATCCAATGGGTATGGATACAGTTTTAGAACAAAGTTTTACAGTATTAGTAAAAATGTGATCAATACACATGGATGATCTTGTTCCTGTAGTGTTTGTAAACAACCTGGTACAGTTGAAGTCGGAAGTTGACATACACTTAGGTTGGAGTCATTAAAACTAGTTTTTCAACCACTCCACAAATTTCTTGTTAACAATTTATAGTTTTAGCAAGTCGGTTAGGACATCTACTTTGTGCATGACAGAAGGGATTTTTCCAACAATTGTTTACAGACAGATTATTTCACTTATAATTCACTGTATCACAATTCCAGTGGGTAAGAGGTTTACATGCACAAAATTGACTGTGCCTTTAAACAGCTTGGAAAATTCCAGAAAATGTTGTCATGGCTTTAGAAGCTTCTGATAGGCTAATTGACATGCTTTGAGTCAATTGGAGGTTTACCTGTGAATGTATTTCAAGGCCTACCTTCAAACTCAGTGCCCAATTGCTTGATATCATGGGAAAGTCAAAAGAAATCAGCCAAGACCTCAGACAAAACATTGTAGACCTCCACAAGTCTGGTTTATCCTTGGGAGCAATTTCCAAATGCCTGAAGGTACCACGTTCATCTGTACAAACAATAGTACGCAAGTATAAACACCATGGGACCACGCAGCCGTCCTACCGCTCAGGAAGGAGACGATTCTGTCTCCTAGAGATGAACATACTTTGGTGTGAAAAGTGCAAATCAATCCCAGAACAACAGCACCTTGTGATGATGCTGGACTAAACAGGTACAAAAGTATCTATAACCACAGTAAAACGAGTCCTATATCGATATAACCTGAATGGCCGCTCAGCAAGGAAGAAGCCACTGCTCCAAAACCACCATAAAAAAAGCCAGACTACGGTTTGCAACTGCACATGGGGACAAAGATTTTACTTTTTTTGAGAAATGTCCTCTGGTCTGATGAAACAAAAATATAACTGTTTGGCCATAATGACCATCGTTATGTTTGGAGGAGAATGGGGAGGCTTGCAAGCTGAAGATCATCATTCCAACCGTTCAGCACGGGGGTGGCAGCATCATGTTGTGGGGGTGCTTTGCTGCAGGAGGGACTGGTGCACTTCACAAAATAGATGGCATCATGAAGCAGGAAAATTATGTGGATATACTGAAGCAACATCTCAAGACATCAGTCAGGAAGTTAAATCTTGGTCGCAAATGGGTCTTCCAAATTGACATTGACCACAAGCATACTTACAAAGTTGTGGCAAAATGGCTTAAGGACAACAAAGTCAAGGTATTGGAGTGTCCATCACAAAACCCTGATCTCAATCCTATAGAAAATGTGTGGGCAGAACTGAAAAAGAGTGTGCGTGCAAGGAGGCCTACAAACCTGACTCAGTTACACCAGCTCTGTCAAGTGGAATGGGCCAAAATTAATTTATTGGTGGAAGGTTGTGGAAGGCTACCTGAAACTTTTGACCCAAGGTAAACAATTTAAAGGCAATGCTATCCAATACTAATTGAGTGTATGTAAACATCTGACCCACTGGGAATGTGATGAAAGAAATAAATGCTGAAATAAAATTATCTCTCCTAATATTCTGACATTTCACATTCTTAAAATAAAGTGATGATTATAACTGACCTAAAATGGGAATAGTTTACTAGGATTAATTGTCAGGAATTGTGAAAAACGGAGTTTAAATGTATTTGGCTAAGGTGTTTGTAAACTTCTGACTTTAACTGTAGGTTGATTAATAACCTGTTCCAGATTACAGGCACTGGTTACAGTGAGAAGCTTCCTCTTGAGCGGACAGCTAGAAAGTAGACCTCTCTGTTTACATCACATATACTATCAAGCATTTCACACACATTATTTAAATACTGACTGTTAGCATTTGGTGGCCTATGGCAGCACTCCAAAATAATAGGCTTTAGATGAGGCAGGTGAACCTGCAACCACAACAATTTGATAATGCTTGACATGAGATCTTCTCTAAGCATTACAGGGATATGGCTCTGAATATATACAGAGACACCTTCCCATAAGCATTACTGTCTCTTCTTTAGATGTTATATCCTTGTATTGCTTCTGCTGTATCATCAAAGGGATTATGTAAATGAGTCTCAGAAATGGTTAATGTACTAGTGTTATCTGATGTTAGCAAGTTATTGATTTCATGAACCTTATTTCTAAGGCTACATACTGTATATTACTATGGGCTATTTTTAGCCCTTTCCTTTGAAGCTTCTCAGAGATTGAAGTAATATGGTAAAGAGCAAACCAGGAAAGATAAAAAACAAACATTCAGCAGTCCATTAATCAGTTGTAAGTGTGCGTAAGTGTGTGTGTGTGTGTGTGCTTTTGGGTTGAAGCTACGAACCCATAAGGCTCGGGTCTCTCATCCCTTCCTGGCTTTTGGGAAGGAGGGTGGACTATGAGGCTGTCATAGCAGATGTAAGCAATGTCCCCAAGCACTCTGGAAGCTTTCACTGGTGAGTTCTTTCCTCGTTTGGAGTTTCAGGATAGTCCTGGTTGAGGAAGATGTACGTTCCGCTTCCTTGTCCTTGAACCTCAGGAACTTGACCACTATCAGCCTGGGCCTGTCACCTAGGCAGGTGGTGGGTTTACCAGTCCTGTGGGAGCGCTCTACCTCTTCAGTTTCTCAGAGATAATTTCCCTCACTTTGTCCTCAGACTCCGTCCATGTGGAGATTCTGCAATTCTGTCCACAGCAATGTTGTTCCTTTTTGACTGTGCATCAAAATAATCAGATTTCTCCATCATTTATATCATAGATTCACATGCTGTCACATCCTGACCATCCTTATTTTCTATGGTAGAGTAGGTCAGGGCGTGACTGGGGGGTTAGTCTAGTGTCATGACATTGGCCTGGGAGTAGGTTTATGACAGTCATAAATACCTCTTTCCCCCCTCTTTCCTCTCTCTACCCTACTGATGTTACATTTGTAAAACCCTTGGTTAACATAGAGATTTTGGGAACATCAGAAGGTGGGGGAAAATTAATTATATTCTGGTAATCCGACCAATTGAACATATGAGGTGGTCTCTTAGAGATCGGGCTACTTTTTTCAACATTCTGTTAAAGATCGCGCAACATTTCAACGTCCTGCTACTCATGCCAGGAATATAGTATATGCATATGATTAGTATGTGTGCATAGAAAACACTCTGAAGTTTCTAGACCTGGTTCAATGGTGTCTGTGACTATAACAGAACGAGTTCCGTGGTCAAAATCGCCAGAAAACCTGGTCACTAAATCGACGAAGAAAAAATCAATCCGCCAGCCCATGTATTGTCTATTGGAAGGAAAAATAATTAAGAGTGAGATTACAGTTCCTACTGCTTCCACACAATGTCGCCAGTGTTGTGATTTCGATTTAACTAAATCCTTGGTCATCTGAGTAATAGCCACATCCGGTTGTCAAGTCCACAGCTGTAAACAATGGAACCGGAAAAGTTAGTTACGTTACCCAAACTCGTGCTTATTGAATACAAATCGCTCCGTGATCAATTTGATCGTTTATTAACGTTTAGTAATACCTAAAGTTGGATTGCAGAAGTAGTTTGAAGTGTTTTGTCAAAGTTTATAGGCAACTTTTTATGACGGTGTTCATAAATTGACATTTTGGGTACACAAGGACCGATTTAATCGAAAAAAAGACCCAATTGTGATGTTTATGGGACATATAGGAGTGCCAACAAAGAATCTCGTCAAAGGTAATGAATGTTTTATATTTTATTTCTGCGTTTTGTGTAGCGCCGGCTACGCTAATTCCTTTGTTTACGTCCCTTCCGTTATTTCGGCGTGTTGCCTGCTATCAGATAATAGCTACTCATGCTTTCGCCGAAAAGCATTTTACAAATCTGACTCGTTGGCTTGATTCACAACGAGTGTAGCTTGCATTGACTACCCTGTATGTGAATTTTAATGAACGTTTGAGTTTTAACGAGTACTATTAGCATTTGGCGTAGCGCATTTGCATTTATTGTCGGCAGGGGTGCGGTTGCGTCCCGGGTGGGCCAGAGAGGTTAATGAATATGATGTTAGTTCGGTTGATATCTGAGACATTCTCATCAATGATAAGATGACATAAACTCTACAGTGGAAAGTCTACATATCAGAGTTATTGGATTCACATGGAATTGTTGTTCAATTTAAATGTTTGAATATGAAATTATTCGTGATTATTTATTATTAATTATTATTCGGGATGAAATGTGATTTTAGCTTCTAAAATGTGAGATTTGGGTTTTCATAAGATAGGGCTCTGCTCAATCAGTGGCCCGGTCCTGTGAAGGGACATGGGCTATAAAACTTTTCAAACGCGCCCTCCTCTCCCTTCCTATATAAGCCCTTAACGACAATATAACCTCCTGTTCCGAGGACGTGAGGACGACGGTCCTATGTCAGAATGGTTCAGATAATAACTACAGAACAAAGCCAACATCAGAGTGAACTGGTTGCGAATGGTATGAACTTTGAACTCTTATTCACTACAGAAGTGATACCTCCTAGCCATTGAGTTAGCAACAGCCGCTGCAAACGAGGGTTAGGGAGGAACATACAGAGTATCCCGTCTACCTAATATAATAATATATCCCATTTAGCAGACGCTTTTGTCCAAAGCGACTTACAAGTCGGCTGGGGCCACTACTTTTACATATGGGTGGCCCCAGTGGGAATCGAACCCACGACGCTTGGCGTTGCAAGCGCCATGCTCTACCAACTGAGCCACACAGGACTCACAACAACGTTACTACAACGTATCCAATTTACCAGCAGAGACATTCTTCAAAGGACACGGTTGGGCAACACGGCCTTCCATCTACCACCAACCTACAGAAGCGCAGCTCAGAGTAAATATTTATTGCATTTTCCTTTTCCAAATGGGCGGTAATTTAGAATGCATGAGATACTGTATTTACGATAGCACAGCTTCGCCCTTTGTTCCTCAGTCTTCCCGCTCTTTCACTCAAACCCAGCCCCTTTTCTTTTGTGTAACCAACTGTCATATCTGTTCCACCCGCTAGGGACGTTTTCCTTTATGATGTAATTTGTAATCAAGTTATGATTTAATTACGTGTATGTGTAATTCTTTGTGATTAGTTAGGTATTTAGTAAATAAATAATTAAACCCAATTTTGTATTGCTGATTCAACTTGTGAGCCAGGATTCGTGCAGATAACCAAGAATTTACAACTTTCAGATTGACTGCTATAGACTGCTATTGATGTAAAATATTACCAGGTCTTTAAGAGTTTATTCGGAAGATCTCTATAAATATTATTTTGTGGTGCCCGACTCTCTAGTTAATTACATTTACATGATTAGCTCAATCAGGTAATATTAATTATGGAGACATTATTTTATAGAATAGCATGTCATATCACTTAATCCGGCATAGCCAAAGACACAACACTAGTTTATTATTTCTATGTGGGGTTCTAGGTTTGTTTTTCTATGTCGGTTATTGTGTATGATTCCCAATTAGAGGCAGCTCGTAATTGTTGTCTCTAATTGGGTATCATATTTAAGTAGCTGTTTTTTCCACCTGTGTTTATGGGATATTGTTTTGAGTTAGTGCACATAGCATCTCTGTTGTCTCGGTTCGTTGTTAGTTTATTTTTTATTTGTTTTTGTCTTTGCTTAGTTTCACTTTCTATTAAATAATGTGGAACTCAACATCTGCTGTGCCTTGGTCAGACATTTATTCTAGCAAACGTAACAGAATATTCCTTCTCAACATGACCAAGCAGCGTGCCCAGGAGAAGAGAGTAACATGGACTTGGGAGGAGATTCTGGACGGGAAGGGATCCTGGACTTGGGAAGAAATCCTGGCAGGACAGGATCACCTTCCTTGGCGGGAGACGTAAGGAGAGAAGGGAGGACAGCGACGATGCCGGGGTCCGCGGCCACAAGGAAAGCCCAAAAGAGCTGAGGTGTGAACCAGTGACAAAATCCTTTACTATTTCCTTTACTAGTGATTAGTTACACCAAGGTCGCTAGACAGACTATTATTTTGAAAAGCCAACCACCAATAATTTCACAACTGGAATACAAAAGAAGTGTGCGTGACAGAATATGATTTGTGATTCATTTTTCGGCCCTTGTCTTTTCTCCGTATGACAATGCAATGAGGATTACTCAGACCTTACAAAAATCCCGGCTAAGCGATGGGTGAAGAAACAACGACTAATACACAAACACTATAGAATTGGTGTAAATTATAGAGTTTTCTTAGATCAATGTTCAAAATCGGTCATGTCGTCTTATACCTCAGCACCAATGGATAGAATACAAAACATGTAGCCCACAAATAGGGATGGCTGGAATCAACGTTGAGACAATGTTGCGCGTTGGTTGTGCTTTGATGGCCATACTTTTGGAACTAGTCAAATCACTATCTCCTGTATGAACAGTTGCCTGAGGAAAGAAGAGGTGATTGGGAAACTAAATGAATTTCACACACGGTCGTCTTCTATTAAAACGTCCTCACAGATAGGGAGCCATGGTGACTCAAATTTCTGTTCTGATGAGATAAAAAAAAAATATATAGTTTTAATCATGATACGTCTTAAATATGGACCTGTAGCGTGGCCCCGGACTCATCTTGAACAGTAATGACATTGTCTTCGGTGTCTGAAGGAGGAACGGATGGGAAAGGGGAGCTCTCGACTGGGGAGACAGGGGGAGTAATAGTTTTCTAACAAGGTTCCATGGCAGGTCAATCACTTTGGGCATTGATTGTGCTGTGTCTCTGATCATGTAACTACTTTGAGAGTGGCAAGAGAGGGGCCTCTCCCCATGAGACTGCGTGTGTTTCGATCGATTTATACCGGAGTTCTCATCTAAGATCTCACACCAAAGACCACATACAGTAGCCAATCACTGAGAGAGACCGCCCCACCTCAATTCAGCAGGAGTATGGAATAATCATTAAACCCTTCTCAGGTGTTTTTACTCTTATCATTTTCCTCATACATTTTTGGGATAGTTTTTTTTTTACATGATAGTTGTTGTTGGTTGTTTATGCCTATGTTATAATGGGTCCTACTTTAAACAAAGTACACCTTATAATGATTTTATATAGCATACATAAAGGCTTCATAAGCACTACATGAATGCTTCACAAATCATCTAGTGAGCGTAAGTCACACTCTATAAATGGGGTATAAACATACATAGTGCATTATGTCACATTTTGACAATTCGCTATACTGTGGTAATTGTTATGTCACCCGTTTGACACCATTGTGACATGCTTATAGATGATTTGTGTGTGTGTGTGTGTGTGTGTGTGTGTGTGTGTGTGTGTGTGTGTGTGTGTGTGTGTGTGTGTGTGTGTGTGTGTGTGTGTGTGTGTGTGTGTGTGTGTGTGTGTGTGTGTGTGTGTGTGTGTGTGTGTGTGTGTGTGTGTGTGTGTGTGTGTGTGTGTGTGTGTGTGTGTGTGAGAGTGAGTGAGACGGGTGGTTGAGTGTGTGACGGGTGGTTGAGTGTGTGACGGGTGGTTGAGTGTGTGTAATCTCGGAAACCACCCCAAAAATCTTGCGTAATTACATCAGGTGCTCGATTAGGTTCCGGAGAAGATGCATGAGAAAATACACTAATGAGATTAGCTAAGTCTCCACTAGCCTAAAACAGAAACTCAGCCAAAGCCCCACCCCCTTTCCAAAAACGTTCTGCTTGAAACTCCGCACCCACCACCTCCAACAAACCTTATACATCCAAATAACCAGTGACGGAAGATCAAAGCACTAGAACTACTGTCGCTCGTTAGTTGTCACGTCCAGCAATCTTTTGACTGACGTTAAAGATACCATTTATGTTATGTAGTCTGTCCACGAGAGATTAGGGTGTGTGTGGTGTTCTCTATGCTCTGTGTGTTGCTCAGTGAGACAGAGATGGAGCTGTCCCTTTTTTTAATGCACTCGTGCTTGACCCTGAGAAACAGGTCAGCCTCATCATCAACATTAATATTTGATAGCCTTTTTGTGTTTAAACGCTATAAAATATTCAAAGAACTCCATTGTAAATGTCACATAAGGCCGTGGAGACCTGTGAACCAATAACTATCAAGCCATCGACTTGTTTATTTACCAAGCGGAATTTAAATCTAATTGGAATGGTGAGAGGGGAGGTAAACACGATTTCTCGACTCACTAGGGTGTGATGCATATAGAGAGCTGCCTGACCGCCTGTATTATAAAGAGCTGTCTTATAGAGAACTGTCTTATGGAGAGCTGCCTTAAAGAGAGCTGTCATATAGAGATATGCCTGCGGACTGTCTTATAGAGAGCTGCCTTATAGAGAACTGTCTTATGGAGAGCTGCCTTAAAGAGAGCTGTCATATAGAGAGATGCCTGGGGACTGTCTTATAGAGAGCTGCCTTATAGAGAACTGTCTTATGGAGAGCTGCCTTAAAGAGAGCTGTCATATAGAGAGATGCCTGGGGACTGTCTTATAGAGAGCTGTCTTATAGAGAGCAGCTGTATAGAGAACTGCCTTATAGAGAGCAGCTGTATAGACAGCTGTCTTATAGAGAGCTGCCTTATAGAGAGCAGTTGTATAGAGAGCTGTCTTATAGAGCAGCTGTATAGAGAGCTGTCTTATAGAGAGCTGCCTGATAGAGCGCTGTCCTATAGAGAGCTGTCTGACCGACTGACTTATAGAGAGCTGTTTAATAGAGAACTGCCTTATAGAGCGCTGTTCTATAGAGAGCTGTCTGACCGACTGACTTATAGAGAGCTATTTAATAGAGAACTATTTTATAGAGAACTGTCTCATAGAGAGCTGTCTTATAGAGAGCTGGTTTATAGAAAACTGTCCTAAACAGAGATGTCTTATAGAGAGCTGTCTTATAGAGAGCTGGTTTATAGAAAACTGTCCTAAACAGAGATGTCTCATAGAGAGCTGTCTTATAGAGAGCTGGTTTATAGAAAACTGTCCTAAACAGAGATGTCTTATAGAGAGCTGTCTTATAGAGAGCTGGTTTATAGAAAACTGTCCTAAACAGAGATGTCTTATAGAGAGCTGTCTTATAGAGAGCTGGTTTATAGAAAACTGTCCTAAACAGAGATGTCTCATAGAGAGCTGTCTTATAGAGAGCTGGTTTATAGAAAACTGTCCTAAACAGAGATGTCTTATAGAGAGCTGTCTTATAGAGAGCTGGTTTATAGAAAACTGTCCTAAACAGAGATGTCTCATAGAGAGCTGTCTTATAGAGAGCTGGTTTATAGAAAACTGTCCTAAACAGAGATGTCTCATAGAGAGCTGTCTTATAGAGAGCTGGTTTGTAGAAAACTGTCCTAAACAGAGATGTCTTATAGAGAGCTGCCTGAATGACGGCCTCTTGGAAAGCAATCTTATAGAGAACTGTTTCAAAGAGAACTGTCTTATAGAGAACTGTTTCAAAGAGAACTGTCTTATAGAGAACTGTTTCAAAGAGAACTGTCTTATAGAGAACTGTTTCAAAGAGAACTGTCTTATAGAGAACTGTTTCATAGAGAACTGTCTTATAGAGAGCTGCCACACAGGGAAGTGTACTTTAGAGAGCTGCCGTATAGAGAGCTGCCTGACCGACTGCCTCTTAGAGAGCTGCTTTATAGAGAATTGTCTTATAGAGAGCAGTCTTACAGAGAGCTGTATTTTAGAGAGCTGTCTTATTGAGAGATGTCTTATAGAGAGCTGTTTTATAGAGAGCTGTTTTATAGAGCTGTTTTATAGAGAGCTGTATTTTAGAGAGCTGTCTTATAGAGAGCTGTTTTATAGAGAGCTGTATTTTAGAGCGCTATCTTATAGAGAGCTGTCTTATAGAGAGCTGTCTTATAGAGAGCAGTCTTACAGAGAGCTGTATTTTAGAGAGCTGCCTTATAGAACACTGTCTTATAGAGAACCTTCTAATAGAGAGCTCTTTTATAGAGCTTTCTTATAGAGAGCTGTATTTTAGAGAGCTGCATTATAGAGAGCTGTCTTATAGAGAGCTTTCTTATAGAGGACAGTCTTACAGAGAGCCGCCTTGTAGAGGACTGTCCTATAGAGATCTGCCTTACCGACTAGCTTATAGAAACCTGTCTTATGGATAACTGTCTTATAGAGAGCTGTCTTATTGCGAGCTGCCTGACCCACTGTCTTATAGAGAACTGCCTGAACGACTGCCTCTTGGAGAGCTGTGTTATAGAGAGCTGTGTTATAGAGAGCTGTCTGATCGACTGCCTATTAGAAAGCTGTTTTATAGAGCTATCTTATTGAGAACTGTCTTATAGAGAGCTGTTTTATAGAGAGCTGTTTTATAGAGAGCTGTTTTATAGAGAGCTGTATTTTAGAGAGCTGTCTTATTGAGAGATGTCTTATAGAGAGCTGTTTTATAGAGAGCTGTTTTATAGAGAGCTGTTTTATAGAGAGCTGTATTATAGAGAGCTGTTTTATAGAGAGCTGTTTTATAGAGAGCTGTTTTATAGAGAGCTGTTTTATAGAGAGCTGTATTTTAGAGGGCTGTCTTATTGAGAGATGTCTTATAGAGAGCTGTTTTATAGAGAGCTGTATTTTAGAGCGCTATCTTAGAGAGCTGTCTTATAGAGAGCTGTCTTATAGAGAGCTGTCTTATTGAGAGCTGTGTTGTAGAGAGCAGTCTGATTGACTGCCTATTAGAGAGCTGTTTTATAAAGCTATCTTATTGAGAGCTGTCTTACAGAGAGTTGTTTTATAGAGAGCTAGATTTTAGAGCGCTGTCTTATAGAGAACTGTCTTATAGAGAGCTGCATTTTAAAGAGCTGCCTTATAGAGAGCTATCTGGTAGAGACCTGTCTCATAGAGAGCTGCCTGACCAACTGTCTTATAGAGAGCTGTTTTATAGAGAACTGTCTTATTGCAAGCTGCCTGATCGACTGTCTTATAGACAGCTGTCTTATAGAGAGCTACTTGACTGACTGTCTTATGGAAAGCTGTCTTATAGAGAGCTGCCTGTCCAGCTGCCTTATAAAGATATTCCTGGCCAGCTGCTTTATAGATCTCTTATTCCTTAGATGCTTTATTGACGTGACGAGCTGCAGGACCCCAGGGAACGACTGGAATGGCTGACGGGGAGAGCAGAGCAAGCCTCTGTACACCTCCTACATTATTTATGAGAACAAAGTGAGTGAGAGCTGAGGTACTTACAGGGATCATTAGGACACAACAAATCTATCCCAGTATTGTCAATACCAGCATCTCATTAATGCCCCTCCATCCCAGCTGTGAAGAGATGGGGTAAAGAAGTGGCTGCTTAAGCAACAGGACTTTATGGGCGCATAAGGTGATGCAACGCACAGTAACTTTAAGGTCGGAATGCCAATTAAGGTCGGAATGCCAATTAAGGTTGGAATGCCAATTAAGGTCGGAATGCCAATTAAGGTCGGAATGTTGCCAATTCAAATTGTCTTTCTGGTATAAACAAGACTAGTCCTTCACAATTCTGGCTAAATGGAATGCACTTTAGTTCAATAGCCTATAAGTTAGGAAAGGGCTGTAGGAGAGCCATTGGCAACCCACACTGTCGGATGTAGGCTGGTCTTGGATGTCTGTTTCCAGGAGAACTAAGATGAGATGGTGT
Organism: Oncorhynchus masou masou; assembly: GCF_036934945.1. NCBI lineage: Eukaryota > Metazoa > Chordata > Actinopteri > Salmoniformes > Salmonidae > Oncorhynchus > Oncorhynchus masou. The sequence continues at coordinate 49,657,062 of NC_088232.1, forward strand.
ATCTGAGCTGTTTCGTTGACACCAGCATAGAGTGTCAGAGGCTGACACCATGCTGCTGGCAACTTGCAACAAACTGACAGCAACAATAGAGTTGATTTTAGGTCAGTACCCAATGCATATCAGCTCAATGATGTCAAATGGGAAGGTTGATGTTACTTTAGTTCTGCATGATTGAGTTTGACTGGCGGAACCAATCGAAAAGTCCCAAAGGTGCCAACACGGTGTGCAGAGGAAGCTGGTAGGAGGAGCTATAGGAGGACGGGCTCATTGTAATGGCTGGAATGGAATGGTATCAAACACATCAAATATATGGAAACCACATGTTTGACTCCGTTCCATTTAAATAATTCCAGCCATTACAATGAGCCTGTCCCTCTATAGCTCCTCCCACTAGCTTCCACTGACTGTGTGGTATAGGAGTGGGCTTCAATGTATGTCTGAAGCAGTGTGGTGTATGGCTGAAGCAGTGTGGTGTATAGCTGTAGCAGTGTGGTGTATGGCTGTAGCAGTGTGGTGTATGGCTGTAGCAGTGTGGTGTATGGCTGTAGCAGTGTAGTGTATGGCTGTAGCAGTGTGGTGTATGGCTGAAGCAGTGTAGTGTATGGCTGAAGCAGTGTAGTGTATGGCTGTAGCAGTGTAGTGTATGGCTGAAGCAGTGTGGTGTATAGCTGTAGCAGTGTGGTGTACAGTATGGTTGTAGCAGTGTGGTGTATAGCTGTAGCAGTGTGGTGTATGGCTGTAGCAGTGTGGTGTATGGCTGTAGCAGTGTGGTGTATGGCTGAAGCAGTGTAGTGTATGGTTGTAGCAGTGTAGTGTATGGCTGAAGCAGTGTGGTGTATAGCTGTAGCAGTGTGGTGTACAGTATGGTTGTAGCAGTGTGGTGTATAGCTGTAGCAGTGTGGTGTATGGCTGTAGCAGTGTGGTGTATGGCTGTAGCAGTGTGGTGTATGGCTGAAGCAGTGTAGTGTATGGCTGTAGCAGTGTGGTGTATGGCTGAAGCAGTGTAGTGTATGGCTGTAGCAGTGTAGTGTATGGCTGAAGCAGTGTAGTGTATGGCTGTAGCAGTGTAGTGTATGGCTGAAGCAGTGTGGTGTATGGCTGTAGCAGTGTAGTGTATGTAGCAGTGTAGTGTATGGCTGAAGCAGTGTAGTGTATGGCTGAAGCAGTGTGGTGTATGGCTGAAGCAGTGTAGTGTATGGTTGTAGCAGTGTAGTGTATGGCTGAAGCAGTGTGGTGTATGGCTGTAGCAGTGTGGTGTATGGCTGTAGCAGTGTGGTGTATGGCTGTAGCAGTGTAGTGTATGGCTGTAGCAGTGTGGTGTATGGCTGTAGCAGTGTAGTGTATGGCTGTAGCAGTGTAGTGTATGGCTGTAGCAGTGTAGTGTATGGCTGAAGCAGTGTAGTGTATGGCTGTAGCAGTGTAGTGTATGGCTGTAGCAGTGTAGTGTATGGCTGTAGCAGTGTAGTGTATGGCTGAAGCAGTGTAGTGTATGGCTGTAGCAGTGTAGTGTATGGCTGAACCAGTGTGATGTACGGCTAAAGCAGTGTGGTGTATGGCTGTAGCAGTGTGGTGTATGGCTAAAGCAGTGTGGTGTACAGTATTGCTGAAACAGGTGTCTTACCGTCCTGTGCACCTTGTCCTCCAGGTCTTGATTGATCCTCTGTTGAGCTGCATAACTGCTCTGGATCCTGCATGACAGGAAAGAGTACATATTGGTGAAACATTGGCAATGTAAGTCAGAGAATGAACATGCTTTCAAAACCAAGTATTCATTGACTTTTTTTTTAAAGATGATGAATATGAAAATCCAAAGCAATGGATTTGGATTTTAAAATTATTCAATGGATATCTCTGGTTGTCTGTACTGCACTATTTATACTGTACAGTAATTATTTTTGGACGAGAATCCTAGCCTCACAAAGGAAGCATGGAAAAAACAATTTCATGTGATCAAAGCAGAATTTTGAATTCCTTTCGCTTTTTTTTTTGTGTGGGTGGGGGAGGGGGGAGAAAAGCCGATGAAGAATGCATAATCAAACCCATAGGACTGACGCATGACTCATGAATGAGCGGAGGAATTTTGGCAACGTTTCAGCGCGAGGTGTATTTCCTTGCACAAAACACTGTTTCTGGTCGGCTTCCAAAACATTAGTGGGTTTTGGAATAAGCTGCTCTTCCATCTCCACTTTCCATTAGTTCAATCATTACCAGCATTAGGCTACTATCTCTTTTTTTAAACCACACAGTGCTGCATGCCATTATCACTGGCCCTGGTCTCATGGGGGGTTTGGATACATTGTAACATTTTTGACCCCATTGACGAAGCAGCTGTGGAGATCCATTATCACTGGCCCTGGTCTCATGGGGGTTTGGATACATTGTAACATTTTTGACCCCATTGACGAAGCAGCTGTGGAGATCCATTATCACTGGCCCTGGTCTCATGGGGGGTTTGGATACATTGTAACATTTTTGACCCCATTGACGAAGCAGCTGTGGAGATCCATTATCACTGGCCCTGGTCTCATGGGGGTTTGGATACATTGTAACATTTTTGACCCCATTGACGAAGCAGCTGTGGAGATCCATTATCACTGGCCCTGGTCTCATGGGGGTTTGGATACATTGTAACATTTTTGACCCCATTGACGAAGCAGCTGTGGAGATCCATTATCACTGGCCCTGGTCTCATGGGGGTTTGGATACATTGTAACATTTTTGACCCCATTGACGAAGCAGCTGTGGAGATCCATTATCACTGGCCCTGGTCTCATGGGGGTTTGGATACATTGTAACATTTTTGACCCCATTTGAGCTGTGGAGATCCATTATCACTGGCCCTGGTCTCATGGGGGTTTGGATACATTGTAACATTTTTGACCCCAAGCAGCTGTGGAGATCCATTATCACTGGCCCTGGTCTCATGGGGGTTTGGAGATCCATTATACATTGTAACATTTTTGACCCCATTGACGAAGCAGCTGTGGAGATCCATTATCACTGGCCCTGGTCTCATGGGGGGTTTGGATACATTGTAACATTTTTGACCCCATTGACGAAGATCCATTATCAGCTGTGGAGATCCATTATCACTGGCCCTGGTCTCATGGGGGTTTGGATACATTGTAACATTTTTGACCCCATTGATGAAGCAGCTGTGGAGATCCATTATCACTGGCCCTGGTCTCATGGGGGTTTGGATACATTGTAACATTTTTGACCCCATTGACGAAGCAGCTGTGGAGATCCATTATCACTGGCCCTGGTCTCATGGGGGGTTTGGATACATTGTAACATTTTTGACCCCATTAACGAAGCAGCTGTGGAGATCCATTGTAAAAAAAAAAACGTATGTTATAGAAGAAATGACGTCGCTTTAGAACTGAAGTGGGCCTGGAGGTTACGTCAACAATGATTTCTCTCAGAACATGTTCTGTATGCTTCATTTGTTCACTGTCACAAGTTCAATTGATATTGCTATTGCAGGGGGATACATTGGACAATTGTAACACAGGTTAGTTGTAACAGGTTAAATAACTCAAATTAGAAACAAAAGGTTTTATTCAATGTGCCAATGCTTGATTAGTGTCTCCACATGTCTATGAAGAATTTTTTCAAATTAATCAATAAGGTTATTTCTCTTTTTGGATTTTTGATCTGTGGAACATTCTCCACGTATCTAAACATATATCATTTTTATCAATAAGATATGATCTTTTGATTAGTATTGACTTTAATTAATAAGTAAAGGCTCCTATGCTTGGGGTTGGTTTTAACGCAGTGTTAACGCAACTTACTCTCATCTAGAATTATATAATATAGAGATACATTCATATATTTATAGCACATTTCCACTGCTTTATGGCAACTTTGGCAGTGCAACTAAGAACATTTTGACAACTAATACAGAATATAATATTAAACTATGGCATCCCTAAAAGATCAAAGTACATTTAAAAAAATTAAATGTAGTGTAATTTCATCCAAATATCAGTGGAATTGTTATACTACACGTCATTTTGACAATTGAAGACGTTTGTACAACTGTCCCATATACTGTTACAGCTAACCGTGCTATTGGGGTTAATTGTAACATCAGGACATTTTCTGACTTTGGGTCTTAAAGATATAATTGTGAAGAATCCACATTTTACACAGGTCTCTAAAAATTTGCAGAGAAATGTAAATTGTTTGTGTGAAATTTTATTGTAAATACATATTTTATTTTAAACAACTCCAAAATGTGTTAGAATTGTCCCCGTCTGCCCTAAGTAATTTGTTATGTTTATTACTTTAAGTAACTATGGTAACTTCCAAATCAAAACATATTTTTTCTCTGTATCTAGCTCAAATGAGGGGTAATTTAGGGAAATGAAAAGCCACTGGCTACATAAGTAATTTGGTTGTAAATTGCTTTACCTTTCATAGTTACTGGCTTTTGATTCAGCTCTGCAGTAACACAGATGATTTAGCTAATTATGGTCTGGACTGAAGACATTGATTAGTTGAATCAAGGTATGTTACTGCAGGGAGGAATCACAGACAATAGTTGGAGAACCTTGCATTAGATTATTCCCAATGCAGATTCAGTTGAATTAGTAGATGTGTAAATACATTGACTCATTGAGTTAAGATGAACGATGACACAGTCCCGATTTGTTAGACACAACAGCTGTGGTAAGATACTAAAGATGTTGTAACAGGACTGACATGTTGTAACAGGACTGACACGTTGTAACAGGACTGACATGTTGTAATGGGACTGAGATGGTGTAACAGGACTGAGATGGTGTAACAGGACTGACATGTTGTAACAGGACTGACACGTTGTAACAGGACTGACATGTTGTAATGGGACTGAGATGGTGTAACAGGACTGAGATGGTGTAACAGGACTGACATGTTGTTACGGGACTGAGATGGTGTAACAGGACTGACATGTTGTAACAGGACTGACATGGTGTAACAGGACTGAGATGTTGTAACAGGACTGAGATGTTGTAACAGGACTGAGATGTTGTAACAGGACTGACATGTTGTAACAGGACTGAGATGGTGTAACAGGACTGACATGTTGTTACGGGACTGAGATGGTGTAACAGGACTGACATGTTGTAACAGGACTGACATGGTGTAACAGGAATGACACGTTGTAACAGGACTGACATGTTGTAATGGGACTGAGATGGTGTAACAGGACTGACATGTTGTAATGGGACTGACATGGTGTAACAGGAATGACACGTTGTAACAGGACTGACATGTTGTAACAGGACTGAGATGGTGTAACAGGAATGACATGGTGTAACAGGACTGAAATGGTGTAACGGGACTGACATGGTGTAACAGGAATGACATAGTGTAATGGGACTGACATACCTGCGTAGTTTGTCAGTGAATTTCTCCAACTCTTCCTGGGCTCGACGGAGTTCCGTCTCCAGGTACTGACGGGTGGAGTCAAACTCAGACTCCACCATCTCTAGTTTGTGGGTGGTGTAAGACAGACGCTTGCGAAGATCATCCTTGTGATCATGTAGAGAACTAGGCAGGAAGTAGAGTGACAGGCAGACAGACAACGAGGTCAAAACAGCTCATGGTATCATTAGGTCTTAATTCAGGCTGTGAGCAGGGTTGGGGAGGTTATATTCTAAATGTAATCTGTTAGTTACTAGTTACATGTCCGAAATTGTAATCAGTAACCTAACTTTTGGATTACCCAAAATCAGTCATGTAATCTGATTACTTTCAGTTGCTTTTGGATTACTTTCCCCTTAAGAGGCATTAGAAGAAAACAAAAAAGATCCATCAAATGCATTTGGTGTGTCATCATAGTGGTCTCTGACATCATACTAGTCTCTGACATCATAGTGGTCTCTGACATCATAGTGGTCTCTGACATCATAGTGGTCTCTGACATCATAGTGGTCTCGGACTTGTGGTCAGGCTCGCTAAGGTCGAACAAATTTAAACTACCGCATTTTTTCAATGTTGAATTAATTATAATTGATAAAACAGAAAAGTGTTATTATGTATTTTTTCACGCATGTAACTGTAATCAATTACTCCACAACCATGGATGTGAGCAATGCTAAATATTCTTTATGTACAAATTCAAGTTCATGACTAGACATAACATACGTTAGATATTCATGACCTAAACAAAATGTTTCCGCACATGTATTGATAATTATACAATATGTCATCTACATATTGACTGTCTTCTGAAGTGTGATTAAAAATATACATTTGACATTCTCAAAAGGTATTAATTGTTTACAGTATGGTTGCATGACATGAATTTGTTCAGAACTGACTTAGTTAAATAAAGGGTAAAAATAAAAACACAATCGGACTTAGATAAGAGCGAAAGAGAGAGGCATGAAATGGAGGTGAAATCTAATTCAGCTGGTGTGAAAATACCCAGCCAAGGAAGGCCTGTGGGTATGTATTGATGGATGGAAGCTAGAGCGCTAATGATTTTCCACTGACAGCCAGGGAGCAGGAACCAGTTCACAATTCTGTAATGGGTCACTCCCGTTACACACCTCTCCAGCATGAAATCACTGGCAAACCAGGAAGAGATTCTGATTCTATCAGCACCATGAGGGATTTGTGTGTGTAGGAGGAAGGATGTGAATGGAGTTATGGGGCTTGGTTGGTGAATATGTTTGGTTTTATATAGATTGTGTACAGTATGTATCTATAGGAGAATACTGAGAATTTCTATCTGGAGAGTGCATGAGTTAATAAGTTTCTCTGACGTAATGAGTTTCTCTGACCTTCTATGGTAAATGAGAGAGAGAATGTGTGTGTGTGTGTGTGTGTGTGTGTGTGTGTGCTTGAGTGAGAGACAAAGACATACACAGACAAAGAAAAAGAGAGGCTGGGAATGAAGTAGGTGGGAAAGGGAATGAAGAACAGGGGGCAGTTTTCTCTGGGGATTTAGATTCTGGCTCAGAGACAATACTCCTGGAGAGGTTCACTATCACACTGCCAGTGCCACACTGGTCTCATGTCACAGCAGTCCAGCGCCAAACTCAGAGGACGGACCCTTTTAAGGGATCATGTGACTCTCTCACAGCCTGGTTGGCTATTGCAGAAATAGATTGACACGCCTAACCAGCTTGAAAGATTAAGGACATTACAGTGCATTAGAATGATGTAGGACAAAGGCTTGACTCTGTCTGCTTACAAATTATTGATGCATGGTATTCAAAACTGCAGTGAGGTTGTAGGAAATACGTCCGTGAAAGATGCGCTATGCAGGAATCGCTCCGCCATTTCCTGGTTGCAAAAATTAAAATAGTTTGCCTAATATGAGTTTATATGACAACACAAGCAAGTAGAGTGTAGAGAATCACTGTACCATCTAAACCGCTGTGAAATATATGTCCCAGAAACAAAAAGATTGTACTTTCAACTGTTTGAAGCTGGAGTACAAAAATGAAACTTAAGAACGGGAAGAGAATAGAAATAGCAACATATCTACCACTTCTTAGACTTGCTTTCAATGAGAATGACAGATCTATAACCCACATTTCTATGTGAATTTAGTTGGGTCACATATTGCAGCTTTAAGTCTACTGTAAGCACGTTATGCCTGCCAGTCTGGACCTTATGATAGGTGTCTTGGGGACTGAAGTTGTGGGTTAAACCCAGACTCTGGCATGCTAGGCTAGCCCTTGCATTTCCAACAAAGTCTTTACAAGACTGTCACTGAAAGCAGTAAGTGATTGGCAGGCACAGTATGCACATTGCATTGATTTCTGTGGCATAAAACACTAATTAGTATACTGACATTGGGAAACATCATAGACTGTATTTGGTAACATATAGCACAACATCAGCTTTTCAAGGTTGCTTGTTTTCATTATCTGAATAGTTGACACAGAAATAAGGTGTTAAATGAATAAGAGACTGATGTAATGAAATTGGTACCATGACAAGGGCTTTTAATTGAGATTAAATTTGAACAGTGGTCTAAAGTACATAAGTACTTTATATTACTACTTAAATACTTTAAAGTACTACTTAAGTAGGTTTTTTTGGGTATCTTTACTTTACTATTTATATTTGACCACCTTTACCTTTACTTCACTATGTCCCTGAAGAAAATTATGTATTTTCTATTCCATGCATTTTCCCTGACATCCATAAGTACTTGTTACATTTTGAATGCTTAGCAAGACAGGAAAATGGTTGTTACGGTTTTCTAGGTGTGAAGGAGAGTTGGACCAAAAATGCGTCGTGTAGATTGCAATCCATGTTTAATAAACTGACGTGAACACGACTAAATTACAAAACAACAAACGTAACGAAAACAGCCTATACTAGTGTAAATAAACACAGACCAGGGACATCAGGACACTAAGGACAATCACCCACGAAACACTCAAAGAATATGGCTGCCTAAATATGGTTCCCAATCAGAGACAACGATAAACACCTGCCTCTGATTGAGAACCACTTCAGACAGCCATAGACGTATCTAGAACACCCCACTAAGCTACAATCCCAATACAAAACACACCACATACAAAAACCCATGCCACACCCTGGCCTGACCAAATAAATGAAGACAAACACAAAATACTTCGACCAGGGCGTGACAATGGTCCAACTTACGCACTCATGAAGAGAACATCCCTGCTCATCTCTACTGCCTTTGATTTGCCCGACTCACTAAACACGAATGCTTAATTTGAAAAACTATTTCTGAGTGTTGGAGTGTGCCCCTGACTATCCGTAAATTTAAAAAGCAAGAAAATCGTCAATATTTAAGGAATTTGAAATAATTTATACTTTTACTTTTGATATTTAAGTACATTTTTAAAATTACATTTACTTTTAATACTTAAGTATATTTAAAATCAAATACTTTTAGACTTTTACTCAAGTAGTATTTTACTGAGTGACTATCACAATTATGTTAAGGTATCTTTACTTTTACTCAAGTATGACAATTGGGTACTTTTTCTACCACAGCATTTTACATAGTTTATGGGTTTAATAAATAAAATGAATGAAGTGGATTCTTGTCTTGAAGTGGATATGATCGAATGAAATGAAAAGGGTGGCTTTTAAAAGTGGAAACTTCCATCTTACCTTCTTTTCTGATGCTTGCAACCATTTCTCCCGGCTTTGAGTGCTGTTTTCCCAATATATATCTTTTTCATATTCTTCGCTCTGCATTCACTTTCATGTGTTTCCTAGTCGATTCCCAATAATGCTGATGCAGAGTGTGACGTCTAACCTCAACCACTCAGGCCATAAGTCTTGCCTGTGGAGTCAGATAGCAGTTGTCTATCTGTGTTGACCCTGCCAACAGATCACAGAAACAGCGCTGCAGTCACAGATTAAATTGTATATGTTATACATTACTACGACTAGCTTTTAGGTGCTGTGAACTCATGCATTCATTTGCTCTTTTTTGAACAAGCTCACATTCTTCACAGATGATCTCTATGAAGGTCAAAGGTAAGATTAGTACTTCCTCCAAAGGCTCCGATGTGCCACTTGATGAGTTCCCCTTTCATATCTCTCCCTTTGTCCAATTCGTAATCATCAACAGAACGCATCCACAAACAGCTAAATCCTATGAAGCATCGATTAAATGGCCTGGCAGGTTATTCCCCTATAAATCAGCATTACAGAGCTGACAGAACCTACTTGTATTGTGTGTCTATTCATCACGGTCCACCAGGGCTGACTGTTATATCAGTGGAGGAGCTAGCTAGCATTTATAACCTTGTCACTGTCTCCCTGGAAATGCAGAGTAGTAGGGAAAGGTCTGGTTGACTAACTGTGAGATGGAGGTAAATGAAAGTAGAGATGGCCTGCTGCTTTGCTGCTAGGCTAATGTTGGCAGTATTGACTGCATGGTTTACGAGATGATACTAACACAGGACAAAGAGGAGCTTGAAGGGTGGGAGGTGATCAGACATCTTATTTCCACTGATTCCTCTATCACTCATTTCTCTAACACTGATTCCTCTATCACTCATTTCTCTAACACTGATTCCTCTATCACTCATTTCTCTAACACTCATTTCTCTAACACTATCATCTCATTTCTCTAACACTGATTCCTCTATCACTCATTTCTCTAACACTGATTCCTCTATCACTCATTTCTCTAACACTGATTCCTCTATCACTCATTTCTCTAACACTGATTCCTCTATCACTCATTTCTCTAACACTGATTCCTCTATCACTCATTTCTCTAACACTGATTCCTCTATCACTCATTTCTCTAACACTGATTCCTCTATCACTCATTTCTCTAACACTGATTCCTCTATCACTCATTTCTCTAACACTGATTCCTCTATCACTCATTTCTCTAACACTGATTCCTCTATCACTCATTTCTCTAACACTGATTCCTCTATCACTCATTTCTCTAACACTGATTCCTCTATCACTCATTTCTCTAACACTGATTCCTCTATCACTCATTTCTCTAACACTGATTCCTCTATCACTCATTTCTCTAACACTGATTCCTCTATCACTCATTTCTCTAACACTGATTCCTCTATCACTCATTTCTCTAACACTGATTCCTCTATCACTCATTTCTCTAACACTGATTCCTCTATCACTCATTTCTCTAACACTGATTCCTCTATCACTCATTTCTCTAACACTGATTCCTCTATCACTCATTTCTCTAACACTGATTCCTCTATCACTCATTTCTCTAACACTGATTCCTCTATCACTCATTTCTCTAACACTGATTCCTCTATCACTCATTTCTCTAACACTGATTCCTCTATCACTCATTTCTCTAACACTGATTCCTCTATCACTCATTTCTCTAACACTGATTCCTCTATCACTCATTTCTCTAACACTGATTCCTCTATCACTCATTTCTCTAACACTGATTCCTCTATCACTCATTTCTCTAACACTGATTCCTCTATCACTCATTTCTCTAACACTGATTCCTCTATCACTCATTTCTCTAACACTGATTCCTCTATCACTCATTTCTCTAACACTGATTCCTCTATCACTCATTTCTCTAACACTGATTCCTCTATCACTCATTTCTCTAACACTGATTCCTCTATCACTCATTTCTCTAACACTGATTCCTCTATCACTCATTTCTCTAACACTGATTCCTCTATCACTCATTTCTCTAACACTGACTCATTTTCCTCTATCATTAATTTTCTCTAACACTGATTCCTCTATCACTCATTTCTCTAACACTGATTCCTCTATCACTCATTTCTCTAACACTGATTCCTCTATCACTCATTTCTCTAACACTGATTCCTCTATCACTCATTTCTCTAACACTGAATCCTCTATCACTCATTTCTCTAACACTGATTCCTCTATCACTCATTTCTCTAACACTGATTCCTCTATCACCCATTTCTCTAACACTGATTCCTCTATCACTCATTTCTCTAACACTGATTCCTCTATCACTCATGTCTCTAACACTGATTCCTCTATCACTCATTTCTCTAACACTGATTCCTCTATCACTCATTTCTCTAACACTGATTCCTCTATCACTCATTTCTTTAACACTGATTCCTCTATCACTCATTTCTCTAACACTGAATCCTCTATCACTCATTTCTCTAACACTGATTCCTCTATCACTCATTTCTCTAACACTGAATCCTCTATCACTCATTTCCAGTGGTATAAAGTACTTAAGTAAAAAATACTTTGAAGTACTACTTATGTAGTCTTTTTTTTTCCTAAAGAAAATGATGGATTTTTAATTTCATTAATTTTCCCTTACACCCAAAGGTACTCTTTACGTTTTGAATGCTTAGAAAGACAATTCAAGCACTTATCAAGGGAACATCCCTGGTTGTCCCCACTGCCTCTGATCTGGCGGCCTCACTAAAAACAAACGCTTTGTTTGTCAAGTACGTGTTGGAGTGTGTGCCTTCTGGTTTGCTTAATATAAGAAATGATTTCTACTTTTACTTTGATCCGTGCTTCTACACCTGCATTGCTTGCTGTTTGGGGTTTTAGGCTGGGTTTCTGTACAGCACTTTGAGATATCAGTTGATGTACGAAGGGCTATATAAATTCATTTGATTTAATTTGATACTTAAGTATATTTGAGCAATTCCATTTACTTTTGATACTTAAGTATATTTAAAACCAAATACTTTTAGACTTTTTTTCAATTATTATTTTCACTTGAACTTGAGTAATTTTCTATTAAGTTAACACAGATGTTTTTTAAACAGATTTCGTTCACATATTATTATTTTTTCAACACAGATTTATTCAACACTGGTTTCTCTGAATGTGATGGATCAGTACCAACTCTAATTCACTCTAATTCGGTTAATTCAAATTTCAAAAATGAAAGAGAAACTTCAGGCTGTAGATAATTCACAATGACACCAGTCTTAATGCTCGTCCCAACTCCAGGATCTGGACTACAGTGAGTGATTTGTCAAAAGGAACCTTCCGCCATTGTGTGCTTTTGACAGTTAGTAAACCAAATCTCTCCACTAATGGTCTCTTTTCAAGATTTCAAGAGGTTGAAGGCATAAACGAAGTTGAAATACAAGAGGGAATTTCGAAACAAACGTCAAGTGTAAATTTGTGACTCCACTTAGTACTCCCCATCACTCAGATAGTATCTTATTGAAATAACAGCACAAACAAAATAGGCCTAGATACTGTAAATGTCTAGCAATTCACCCGATAAACGATACTCCGGCCAACAACAGGCACCTATTAACCTGATAATATCATGACAAAGAAGTTCTACATATCCCTGGGAAAGTGTTATCACTGTGCTTAAAGAGCCAAAGCCTCAGTGTAAATATTAACAGGGCTGCAGTAAAACTTTATCGGGGCCTGGCAGAACACCGAGGCAAAATTAATGTTTGTCGCCTGCCTCATTCGCTCCAAAGACGCCACTACTTATTGTATTTTAATCTCGCTTTGACACTGCCGGGTAGAAGACAAAGAGGAGCTGGGATAGAGGCTGAATACGGACGCTAGCTGTGGCTTATCTGTCAGCTGCAGTGTGAGAGGTCGGAACTATGTAGTTGCTGGAGTAAGCAGTTGTGCTTGTAGCTACCCGCCCCCCCCTCATTCCCCTTTACTCCCCAGTGCTATTGTGACTCCCTCCCTGTGTGTCCGCCATTGTGACTCCCTCCCTGTGTGTCCGCTATTGTGACTCCCTCCCTGTGTGTGCGCTATTGTGACGCCCTCCCTGTGTGTCCGCCATTGTGACTCCCTCCCTGTGTGTCCGCTATTGTGACGCCCTCCCTGTGTGTCCGCCATTGTGACTCCCTCCCTGTGTGTCCGCTATTGTGACTCCCTCCCTGTGTGTCTGCTATTGTGACTCCCTCCCTGTGTGTCCGCTATTGTGACTCCCTCCCTGTGTGTCCCCTATTGTGACTCCCTCCCTGTGTGTCCCCTATTGTGACGCCCTCCCTGTGTGTCCGCCATTGTGACTCCCTCGCTGTGTGTCCCCTATTGTGACTCCCTCCCTGTGTGTCCGCCATTGTGACTCCCTCGCTGTGTGTGCGCTATTGTGACTCCCTCGCTGTGTGTGCGCTATTGTGACGCCCTCCCTGTGTGTCCGCCATTGTGACTCCCTCGCTGTGTGGCCCCTATTGTGACTCCCTCCCTGTGTGTCCACCATTGTGACATTTGTAAAATCATAACGTTCTCATTCTATTCTCAGAGAGAGCAGCTCTCGTGGCTCTTTGTGTTAATGAAATATAAACACTGTTTAATTCAGATGCACTGGTCTGCAATGCGCCATCCATCTAAGTGTGGTGCCTGGTGCCAGCGTCAGGAGGTTATTTGGTGTCTATGAGTCATGGGAGGTGAGATCGAGCTACCTCCCAGATATATTTATAAATGATCAAATGGACGCCTGAAATGTTAATGCCCACAATGTAATCACTCTTTATAGCCTAGAGAGTGTGTGGGCCTTTCATCGAAAACAGTTCAAATCTTATTCAAGGAACCAGATTGACTTCATAACGACCACAAAACGTACTGGCTGAGTAGCCATCCCACTTTACATGATGGAGTATAACAGTTGTAGGTACAAGGTCAGAGGTCAACTGGGTTCAGCGCGGGCCAATTTCTGTCGGAGCGAATAGTCGGGGGCGGGGGGGGGACATAATTATTAAAAATAGAGATTGTATTTGAAAATAACAATAATTTCATACCTTGATTACATTGAGACATGATCAAAAATCTATCTTTTTTGTTAGTTTGTGGGACGACTTAGGAACAGATTTCCTAAAATGAAGCACATTTTTTGCACTTGCGGGCTGAACTCGGCCTGCAGGTTGCCTGTTGCCAACCCTTGTACTAGGTAATAATATCTACAGTACTTACATTGTAAGGACACTGGTGTAAGTATGAGAACAAACCAAAAATGAGTACATGCACCTGCTGTAAATCAATGCAAAAACTGTGTATATGTATATCAATGTGAAAACAACATTATGAAATGTTGGCTGTACGAATTGCATGAATTTAAAAAAGTTTTCGTCCAACTTTTTTCAATATTTTCTGTGGGCAAAGCACAGAAGTGGATTGTGATGCAAAACTCCAGTACGTTTCTCTTGTGTATTCCCCCATGTATTCCCCCGTGTATTCCCCCATGTATTCCCCCGTGTATTCCCCCGTGTATTCCCCCGTGTATTCCCCCGCGTATTCCCCCATGTATTCCCCCATGTATTCCCCGTGTATTCCCCCGTGTATTCCCCCGTGTATTCCCCCGTGTACTTCACCATGTATTCCCCCGTGTATTCCCCCATGTATTCCCCCGTGTATTCCCCCGTGTATTCCCCCGCGTATTCCCCCGTGTATTCCCCGTGTATTCCCCCGTGTGTATTCCCCGTGTATTCCGTGTATTCCATGTATTCCCCGTGTATTCCCCCGCGTATTCCCCCGTGTATTCCCCCGTGTATTCCCCCGTGTATTCCCCCGCGTATTCCCCCATGTACTTCACCATGTATTCCCCCGTGTATTCCCCCGTGTACTTCCCCACCATGTATTCCCCCGTATTCCCCGTGTATTCCCCCCGTATTCCCCGTATTCCCCGTGTATTCATTCCCCCCGTGTAAGGCAATAACCAATTCCCCCATTCCCCGTGGATCTTGTCAGCAGAGTATTCCCCGTGTATTCCCCCGTGTATTATGTATTCCCCCGTGTATTCCCCCAGGGTATTCCCCCATGTACTTCACCTAGTGGTTCACCATGTAGTGTATTCCCCCATGTACTTGGATTTAGTAACATGGAAGGTATTTGTATTCCCCGTGTATTCCCCCATGTATTCCCCCAAATCGTATTCCCCCGAGCTGACAAGGTGGATCTTGTCAGCAGAGTCGTTACTAATCGGCAGGGTAGCCTAGTGGTTAGAGTGGTGGATCAGTAACTGGAAGGTTGCAAGTTCAAATCCCCGAGCTGACAAGGTACGAAACTGTCGTTCTGCCCCTGAACAGCCTGTTAACCCACTGTTCCTAGGCTGTTATTGAAAATAAGAATTTGTTGTTAACTGACTTGCCTAGTTAAATGAATAAAAATTGACAATATGAGACTAGGGAATTGTGCAATGCCTGGGGAAAAATACAACTCAATGTTCACATCCCAAAGTGGAGTATCTGATGTTCCATTGAGGACCACAATGGAAATATGTTATCTGAAGTTTTTTCTGTTGTCCTCAAATTATTTTTACATGCACATGTGTGGTTGTATTTTTATTATTTTAATTGTCAAATAATGCATGCAATATACATACAGTATCTGCATTTTTTCATGTTCTCTATTTTTCGAATGTTCTCTGAAGAAACCACATCCTCACAGCAAGCTCTATCCACGAGAAGAAGAACATTAATGATGTTGTGAGTAGCCACGACAAGCAGCCCACATCATCTGTTTAATTTGATCATAGTCCTTGAATTGCAAGTTGTATACCTGGGTTCAACTAGTATTTAAAAATCAATTTGTCAAATGCAATGGAACCCAAAGGCATAGTTCCAAAAGTGCACAACCATCCCAATCTGTCACTCCAGGCAGGTTTAACCAAACGTTCATCAAGGTATTAGAAATATTTAAAATACTACTTGAACCCAGGTCTGGTATATTGTTTAAGAAACACAAGTGTATCGGCCATGTTTGAATTTAGTTACTTGTGGATCAGGTGGAGGATGATGATGCTTGATGAGCATCTGCATTATAGAGATAAACCATAGAGGTCTACCATAACGAGGAGGGAATCCCTCACATTGTGTTATTGTAACACTTGAAGCTCATTGGGAGGAAATTGTTCATAATAAATAGTTCTCCCGTGCTGTGGTGACTCATCGCTAAACTCACTAAACTCACTAATACTCCCTCATGCCTCATCCCTGCCTTTGAAACTGCATGCCTGTCACAAAGAGGCCAAGGGTAAGTGTGTGTTTGTGTGTTTGTTGTGTATGTGATTGTCTGGGGGGCTTAAGTGCTACAATGGCTGCCCCTAAGTACTACTATGGCTTACCCTAAGTACTACTATGGCTTACCCTGAGTACTACTATGGCTGACCCTGAGTACTACTATGGCTTACCCTGAGTACTACTATGGCTGACCCTGAGTACTACTATGGCTTACCCTGAGTACTACTATGGCTGACCCTGAGTACTACTATGGCTGACCCTGAGTACTACTATGGCTGACCCTGAGTACTACTATGGCTTACCCTGAGTACTACTATGTACTACTATGGCTTACCCTGAGTACTACTATGGCTGACCCTGAGTACTACCTGAGTACTACTATGGCTGACCCTGAGTACTACTATGGCTTACCCTGAGTACTACTATGGCTGACCCTGAGTACTACTATGGCTGACCCTGAGTACTACTATGGCGGACCCTGAGTACTACTATGGCTGACCCTGAGTACTACTATGGCTGACCCTGAGTACTACTATGGCTGACCCTGAGTACTACTCTGGATGACCCTGAGTACTACTATGGCTTACCCTGAGTACTACTATGGCTGACCTTGAGTACTACTATGGCTGACCCTGAGTAATCCCAGAACACATGGCTGTGTTCCAAGATTCATCCAATGCCATTGAGGAGTATACCACCTCAGTCACAGGCTTCAGCAATAAGTGCATCGATGACGTTGTCCAAACAGGGACCATACGTACTTATACCAACCAGAAGCTATGAATTATAGGCAACATCCTCACCGAGCTAAAGGCTAGAGCTTCAGCTTTCAAGGAGCGGGACACTAATCCGGACACTTCGGCAAAGCAACAATGCACGACTAAGATTGAATCCAACTACACCGACTACAAAAAGGGAAAGCCAGCCGTCAGCTGCCTAGTTACGCAAGCCTACCAGACGGGCTTATTGCCTTTTATGCTCGCTTCAAGGCAAGCAACACTGAAGCATGCATGAGAGCACCACCTGTTCCGGATGACTGTGTGATCACTCTCTCCGTAGCCGATGAAAGCAAGACCTTTAAAACTTTATTACCAGGACGTGTACTTACTTACTTACTGACTTTATTGTCCCCATTGGGAAATGTTGTTGCAGTGTCATGTACACATTTAAAGTGGCATTTAAATACAAAACAAAATTGACAATACAACTTTCATAGCAGTTACATACCAATATTTCTTTTTTAAAGACTAGCATGCTGGCCTTACTGAGTCGATAGGAACATTAGCCTGCTGGTCTTACTGAGTCGATAGGAACATCAGCCTGCTGGCCTTACTGAGTCGATAGGAACATCAGCCCGAGCTATTTAGAAGGGATATCACACCTGGCACAAATTATTTTCTAGTTCTGTTTTTCCTGCTGAGGGGTGCCCTATACCTACGCCCAGAGGGGAGTAGTTCAAAGTTTGAGTACAGGGGGTGGCATGGGTCTAAAATGACTTTGTGAGCCTTACGGAGGGCCCTGACCTTAAAGATCTCATCCAGGCCTATCTGTTTGACTCCAAGTACCTTGCTTGCTGTGGTGATAATCCTTCTCAGCATATTTCTATGGCTGACAGTGGCATTGCCTAACCAACAAACAATACAAAAAGTTCAAAATAATCTCAATGAAAGATTTGTAAAACACAGTCAGTATAGTACAGTCTACATTAAAAGATCCCAGCTTTTGAGAAAGTACAGTCTCTGTTAGCTCTTTCTGTGGATCAGGTCTGAACATTTACTCCACTGAAGCTTATTGTCCAAGAGGACACCCAGGTATTTGTATTCCTCTACAATCTCTATATTCTGACCTCTTGTAGATGTTGCAGAGGTAGGTGTTGTGCACTTCCTGAAGTTGTATTGTTGGTATTAAGGACCAAGTGTAATTCCTCACACCACTCTACAAAGTCATCTAGGACCGGGCCATGATGTTCCTCGTCATCATGCAACAGGCTGATCAAGGCAGTACTCAGAGAATGCCTGGACCAACTGACAAGTGTCTTCACTGACATTTTCAACCTCTCCCGGACCAAGTCTGTAATAGCTACATGTTTCAAGCAGACCACCATAGTCCCTGTGCTCAAGAAATCAAAGGTAACCTGCCTAAATGACTACCGCCCTGTGTAGTAAGAGGTGTCCGTGTGTAGAGGTGTCAGTGTGTAGAGGTGTCAGTATGTAGAGGTGTCAGTGTCAGTGTGTAGAGGTGTCAGTGTGTAGAGGTGTCATTGTGTAGAGGTGTCAGTGTGTAGAGGTGTCATTGTGTAGATGTGTCATTGTGTAGAGTTGTCAGTGTGTAGAGGTGTCATTGTGTAGAGGTGTCAGTGTGTAGAGGTGTCAGTGTGTAGAGGTGTCAGTGTGTAGAGGTGTCAGTATGTAGAGGTGTCATTGTGTAGAGGTGTCAGTGTGTAGAGGTGTCAGTATGTCGAGGTGTCATTGTGTAGAGGTGTCAGTGTGTAGAGGTGTCAGTGTGTAGAGTTGTGACAAGCACATCGAGAACTGGATCAGTCTCTGACACCTCTCCAGAGGAAGCATGTGGCTCTATGAGATTGGTTAGATTGGAAAACCTTAAAGGAAAACCAATCTAATCAATCTCACTGAGCCACATGCTCCCTCTGGAGAGGTCTCCAATGAAGAGTCAACGTTCTAACAGCATCAAGACCAGTTTGCCCTGCGGCCCTGCCATTCATGCCATGGCAAAATTGAACATCTTGCCTCGAGGAACCATCTCCATATGGCTAGGCACAGATTGAGTGTTGAGCCTTGGAGGGAGGCGCTTTAAATGGATGGAAATTACAGGAAGTACTTGGCTCCTGTCTAAGAGGTGTGTGGTTTTCTACTTGCAGCTCTATACTGTTGGTTCACACAGTCCAATTTAAAATCACTTTGTCATGCTGTGTATTCAGTGATGTCCTCTACACTGGTTTCTGCATAGCATCTGTCCCTTTACAATATCTGGCACAGGATCTTAGACATATTGAAGCACAATTTGAAAAGAATAGCTTCACTAATTAGTTAGAACAAAGTTTTGACAAAATCGCCAAATTTCATCACAATGAAAAAGTTGTTAAAGACATTATAACGATGTTTGAAATACCACATAAAAAGATAAGATTCAAATTTGCAGCAATAAAAAATATCACAGGAGTCATTAACCAGACAAATTAAGGTTGTGAATTGTGGGGAAACTTATGAGGACGGCCAGTCTTTCCAGTCAATGACCATCTGGAAAGTTGAACACCAACTGTTCATATCCTCCATCCTTATTATCCTGTTGCCCAGCAACAACACCGATTAACACAGTCTGATTCCAGATTTGTTTGTGCAGTATAGTCAACTCCAATGGTTATTGTTATTGCTATGTGACCATAAGAATTGGCTGTACAACACAGACAGAGGGCGGCAGGGTAGCCTAGTGGTTAGAGCGTTGGACTAGTAAACGGAAGGTTACCGAGCTGACAAGGTACAAATCTGTCGTTCTGCCCCTGAACAGGCAGTTAACTGTTCCCAGGCCGTCATTGAAAATAAGAATTTGTTCTTAACTGACTTGCCTGGTTAAATAAAGGTAAAATAAATAAATAGATATTTAAATATGTTGGGCCAGTTACCGAAAGGTTGCTGGATAGAATCCCTGAGCCACAAGGGAAAAAATGTTCTTAACTGACTTGCCTAGTTAAATAAAGGTCAAATAAATATTTAAATATGTTGGGCCAGTTACCGAAAGGTTGCTGGATAGAATCCCTGAGCCACAAGGAAAGAAATCTGCAGTTGTGCCCTTGAGCAAGGCAATTAACCCTAATTGCTCCAGGGTAGCAATCAATAATGGCTGATCCCCTGGCTGTGACCCCAGTGGGATATGCCCACCTCATACCCATACTGGTTAGTACTGGTTAGTACTGGTTAGTACTGGTTAGTACTGGTTAGCCACGTCATACAGTGAAACAGGATTATATAAACACTCTGTATTATTATTCTGCTAGACTGAGACGACAATCCTTGAAATTGATTTCAATTAACAGTGTTTCCGATACAGGAAGAAAAAGCTTTGAAACTATCAACAGCCTCCAGAACCAAGTAGGTTTAGCTAGGACAGGCACTTCAGCCCTGCCTCACATTTCTCGTGAACAATATGACATGGAGTGCTTTACAGACCTAATCTGCCTTCTTCCTCTCTCCTGCTCCATTTGTTCTCTGCTGATGAAGTATAACCAACTTCCTTCAAGATCTGTAGAAACACAGATATTCAGCAGAGAGGAAGTCTAGGCTAGAGAGAGTAAGAAGGGAGGAAGTTGAACCATCTACTGTAGGGCTAAAGGAGAGAAGAGATGCTCTGCTGGGAAAGGATCCAAAGCAGCATGAGCTTTCTCTTATCTGTCAGGAGGGCTAAACTTTCTCTCCCTCCCGAGTCCTGACGTTCCTGACTGCTCTTATCTGTCAGGAGGGCTAAACTTTCTCTCCCTCCTGAGTCCTGACGTTCCTGACTGCTCTTATCTGTCAGGATGGCTCTGGAAATTAAAAAGAGGGAAAACAGTGAAACCTACTCATTCCAGGGTTTTTCTTTATTTTTACTATTTTCTACATTGTGGAATAATAGTGAAGACATCAAAACTATGAAATAACACATGGAATCATGTAAAATATCAAGTCCATATTATGTCAAGAACAGCTCAAATAAGCAAAAAGAAATGCCAGTCTATCATTACTTTAAGACATAAAGTTCAGTCAATCCAGAACATTTCAAGAACTTTGAAAGTTTCTTCAAGTGCAGTCGCAAAAACCATCAAGCTTTATGATGAAATTGGCTCCACAG
Organism: Oncorhynchus masou masou; assembly: GCF_036934945.1. NCBI lineage: Eukaryota > Metazoa > Chordata > Actinopteri > Salmoniformes > Salmonidae > Oncorhynchus > Oncorhynchus masou. Next base: position 49,678,316 of record NC_088232.1, read on the forward strand.
GAAAGGAAGACCCAGAGTTAGCTCTGCTGCAGAGGACAAGCTCAGTAGAGTTACCAGCCTCAGAAATGGCAGCCCAAATAAATGCTTCACAGAGTTCAAGTAACAGACACATCTCAACATCAACTGTTCAGAGGAGACTGCGTGAATCAGGCCTTCATGATCGAATTGCTGCAAAGAAACCACTCCTGAAGGACACCAATAAGAAGAAGAGACTTGTTTGGGCCAAGAAACACGAACAATGGACATAGACCGGTGGAAATCTGTCCTTTTGTCTGATGAGTACAAATTGTTTATTTTTGGTTCCAACCTTCGTGTCTATGTGAGATGCAGAGTGGATGAACGGATGATCTCCGCATGTGTGATTCCCACCATCAAGCATGGAGGAGGAGGTGTAATGGTGTGGGGGTGTTTTTCTGATGACACTGTCAGTGATTTATTTAGAACTCAAGGGACACTTAACCAGCATGCCTACAGCGGTACTTCCCATCTGGTTTGGGCTTAGTGGGACTATCATTTGTTTTTTAACAGGACAATGACCCAACACACCTCCAGGCCGTGTAAGGGTTATTTAACCAAGAAGGAGAGTGATGGATGACCTGGCCTCCACAATTTCAAGACTTCAACCCAATTGAGATGGGATGAGTTGGACCGCAGAATGAAGGAAAAGCAGCCAACAAGTGCTCAGCATATGTGGGAACTTCTTCAAGACTGTTGGAAAAACATTCCAGGTGAAGCTGGAAGAGAAAGGGTGGCTACTCTGAAGAGTCTCAAATATAAAATATATTTAGATTTGTTTAATAACTTTTGGGTTACTACATTATTCTATATGTGTTATTTCATAGTTTTGATATCTTCACTAATTTCCACAATGTAGAAAATAGTAAAAAAATAAAGAAAAACCCTGGAATGAGTAGGTTTGTCCAACTTTTTGACTGGTACTGTATATATATATATATTTGTTTCTCATATTTGAAAACATATTTGTTTTCTCATGATTTGGTTGAGTCGAATTCTCTCTCTCTCTCTCTCTCTCTCTCTCTCTCTCTCTCTCTGTCTCTGTCTCTGTCTCTGTCTCTGTCTCTGTCTCTGTCTCTGTTGCTTCAAAAGACAACATCTAAGTTAACCAAGATTGAACCCAGGTATCCATCACCATATTGTCTGTATAATATTGTGATTCATTGCAAACCCTGGTTTGGAGAAAGGTGAAAATAATTGAACTCGTCTCTGCATGCTGCCTAACCCGAGAGGAATCTGATTTGATACTGTGTAAAATCCTTACTGATCCTGAGGTTGCCAAGACAACACCAGTCACTAGGGAAAGTCTACACACCCCTTGCACTCTTAATGTATCTAACAATATAATACATTAGATTTTTACCCTACCTATCTACACAACCTACTCTACATTTTGAAAGTGAAAGAAAAATAAAGAAATCTTCCAAATGAATACAAATAAAAGATTGCGTGTGATTGCGTGTGTCTTCACATCCCAGAGTTAATACTTGATGGGGAAGGCAGCCATTACAGCTGTAAATCTTGTGAATTAGATTCTACCAACTTTGCACAGGGCAACATTTATCCATTTTTATTCGTCAAAATTACACAAGTAATAACTTTGGGATGTGAGGACATACTCAAAAAGGTAGGAACACAATGTGTAGATGTAATTTAAAGGCAGCAAAATGTAAAGACTGTGCAAAAGGGTGGGTAGACTTTCACAAACTGTGAACAGACCACCCAAATTCAGCATGCATTGTTGCTAGCAATTACATATACTGAGCACCAATAAGACAAGGAAGTTACTGAAAACCTAAAGAATGACGGATATGCATGTTTTAGTTTACAACCAGCAGTGGGGGTATCCTGTATCTCCTCTGCACAGTGCAGCACAGCGGAGGAGCGTGACATTCACATTTGGCTCTTCAGCAAAGGCTTTTACATTCAAAAACCCTTTTCACTTCATCAGCCCAATCCAGAGGTCGTGAATCCACAGCTGTATATATTTCCCCTACAAAAGCCCTGTGCTGGGCTGGGAAAGGGGGTGGAGGGAAGCCTCTGTACCTCTGTCTTTGGAGGAGTCAGCATTCCCTTAGAGAGAGAGAGAGAGAGAGAGAGAGAGAGAGAGAGAGAGAGAGAGAGAGAGAGAGAGAGAGAGAGAGAGAGAGAGAACCAGCTATCCAGAGATGTCAGGCTTTGCTAGGGTGTTCTGGTTCCCCTGCTTCCTATCTGCTCTCTGACATGCTGGTCAAATGGCTCTGTGACAGTTGGACACATTTCCAATTGGCTATATTTGTCCTAGGACTGACATGTAGGCAGTTAACAGGAGCACAGGTAGTATGGGATGGAGATGAGATGGAGGAGGAGGGACTGGGCATTTACAGTTGAAGTCGGAAGTTTACAAACACTTAGGTTAGAGTCATTGGAGTGGCCATCACAAAGTCCTGACCTCAATCCTATAGAAAATGTGTGGGCAGAACTGAAAAAGTGTGTGTGAGCAAGGAGGCCTACAAACCTGACTCAGTTACACCAGCTCTGTCAGGAGGAATGGGCCCAAAATTCACCCAACTTATTGTGGGAAGCTTGTGGAAGGCTACCAAAAATGTTTAACCAAGTTAAACAATTTAAAGACAATGAAACCAAATACTAATTGTAAACTGAAATGTAAACTGACCCACTGGGAATGTGATGAAATAAATAAAAGCTGAAATAAATCATTCTCTCTACTATTATTCTGACATTTCACATTCTTAAAATAAAGAGGTGATCCTAACTGACCGACTTCAACTGTATTTGTAATTCCAAAGACTACTGACTGGCTCATTCCTAACGGGGGCTCAGAATTTATTCAAATCTGGCAACCCATTAATTCACAAATGTCAATACGTGTTAAGGTTAATAAACTTACTTTATGGGATTCCTGTCAATGGCAAATACTGTGAGCCCTTAGTTAAAATGACATTTTGGAATGTGTGACTTACAGTGCAGAGAGAGCTGTGTCACACTGGTCTGGACAAGAGGCCTTTGTAAATGCAATATTCACTCCGAAAATTGGTTCACTCAAATTAATTTTTTTCCTGGGGGGTAGAGACCTCTCTTTGTTTGGATCAAACAGCTGTAATGGAAGGGGGCGGAACTCTGGGGCTGTGTGTGGCTGTGTGTGGCTGTGTGTGGCTGTGTGTGGCTGTGTGTGGCTGTGCGTGGCTGTGCGTGGGTGGTTGAGTGAGAAAGCCAGACTAGATGTATTGTACCTGTCAGACAAATCCTCAATAAATAGAAATTGATTTGTTTAGTAACTCTCACCAGATTCGATGGGATGTGTAACCAAACCATAACCCTGGAGTTCCGAGTCCAATTTTTTCTCATCAACCTCCTCCAGATGCCAGACCACACAAATTGCTTTTATAAACATCAGATCTCATCCAATTGGAAATAATAAGAGTGAGAGAGTGTTAGAGAGAGAGAGCGAGGGAGAGAGAGAGAGAGGGAGAGTGTGTGAGAGAGAGAGAGAGAGAGAGAGAGAGAGAGAGAGAGAGTTACAGAGCAATACTCATTCATGAGGCATCAAAGCCAAAGGAACTGAGTAACATTAGGAAATGCTATAGATGGAAGGAATGCAGTTTGGAAATCTACCAAAAATCAATTAGGCAACAGCTAATTCAATCCCTTTTAGACAATTTCCTGGGTAAAACGTTCTACTGTAATAGTGAAGGTGTAAACTTGTCAGTAGAAAATCTGAACAATATATTTGACCTCTCAGCTTCCCTATCAAATAAAAAAATCTCAAATAGAAAACCGAAGAAAATGAACAACAATGACAAATGGTTTGATGAAGGAACAGCATGTCAGAAATCAGCTCAATGTAATTGAAGCATCCATAGACTCTAACCAATTCTGGGAAAATCGGAAAACACTAAACAAGCAACAACATGAAGAATTATCTATCCAAAATGGAGATGTATGGGTAAACCACTTCTCCAATCTTTTTGGCTCTATAACAAAGAAGAAAGAGCAAAAACATATACATTATCAAATACAAATCTTAGAATCAACTATTAAAGACTACCAGAACCCACTGGATTCTCCAATTACCTTGAATGAGTTACAGGACAAAATAAAAACCCTCCAACCCAAAAAGGCCTGTGGTGTTGATGGTATCCTTAATGAAATTATAAAATATACAGACAACAAATTCCAATTGGCTATACTAAAACTCTTTACATCATCCTTAGCTCTTGCATCTTCCCCAATACTTGGAACCAAGGACTGATCACCCCAATCCACAAAAGTGGAGACAAATTTGACCCCAATAACTACCGTGGGATATGCATCAACAGTAACCTTGAGAAAATCCTCTGCATTATCATTAACAGCAGACTCGTACATTTCCTCAATGAAAACAACGTACTGAGCAGATGTCAAATTGGCTTTTTACCAAATTACCGTACAACAGACCATGTATTCACCCTGCACACCTTAATTGACAACCAAACAAAAATGCCTTAAATTTGGCATGAGGGTCTGCTATACAAATGGATGGAAAGTGGTGTTGGGGGAAAAACATACAACATTATAAAATCCATGTACACAAACAACAAGTGTGCTGTAAAAATTGGCAAAAAACACACATTTCTTCACACAGGGCTGTGGGGTGAGACAAGGATGCAGCTTAAGCCCCACCCTCTTCAACATATATATCAACGAATTGGCGCGGGCACTAGAAAAGTCTGCAGCACCCGGCCTCACCCTACTAGAATCCGAAGTCAAATGTCTACAGTTTGCTGATGATCTGGTGCTTCTGTCACCAACCAAGGAGGGCCTACAGCAGCACCTAGATCTTCTGCACAGATTCTGTCAGAACTGGGCCCTGACAGTAAATCTCAGTAAGACCAAAATAATGGTGTTCCAAAAAAGGTCCAGTTGCCAGGACCACAAATACAAATTCCATCTAGACACTGTTTCCCTAGAGCACACAAAAAACGATACATACCTTGGCCTAAACATCAGCGCCACAGGTAACTTCCACAAAGCTGTGAACGATCTGAGAGACAAGGCAAGAAGGGCATTCTATGCCATCAAAAGGAACATAAAATTCAACATACCAATTAGGATCTGGCTAAAAATACTTGAATCAGTCATAGAGACCATTGCCCTTTATGGTTGTGAGATCTGGGGTCCGCTCACCAACCAAGACTTCACAAAATGGGACAAACACCAAATTGAGCCTCTACATGCAGAATTCTGCAAAAATATCCTTCGTGTACAACGTAGAACACCAAATAATGCATACAGAGCAGAATTAGGCCGATACCCACTAATTATCAAAATCCAGAAAATAGCCGTTAAATTCTAAAACCACCTAAAAGGAAGCGATTCCCAAAACTACCATAACAAATCCATCACCTACAGAGAGATGAACCTGGAGAAGAGTCCCCTAAGCAAGCTGGTCCTGGGGATCTGTTCACAAACACAAGCACTCCCCACAGAGCCCCAGGACAGCAACACAATTAGACCCAACCAATTCATGAGAAAACAAAAAGATAATTACTTGACACATTGGAAAGAATTAACAAAAAACAGAGCAAACTAGAATGCTATTTGGCACTCAACAGAGAGTACACAGTGGCAGAATACCTGACCACTGTGACTGACCCAAACCCAAAGGAAGGCTTTGACTATGTACAGACTCGGTGAGCATAGCCTTGCTATTGAGAAAGGCCACCGTAGGCAGACATGGCTCTCAAGAGAAGACAGGCTATGTGCACACTGCCCAAAAATGAGGTGGAAACTGAGCTACACTTCCTAACCTCCTGCCCAATGTATGACCATATTAGAGAGACATATTTCCCTCAGATTACACAGATCCACAAAGAATTTGAAAACAAATCCAATTTAGATAAACTCCCATACCTACTGGGTGGAATTCCACAGTGTGCCATCATAGCAGCAAGATTTGTGACCTGTTGCCACGAGAAAAGGGCAACCAGTGAAGAACACACACCATTGTAAATACAACCCATATTTATGCTTATTTATTTTCCCTTGTGTACCCTTAACCATTTGTACATTGTTACAACACTGTATATATATATATATATATATATATATATATATATATATATATATATATATATATATATATATAATATTACATTTGCAATGTCTTTATTGTTTTGAAACTTCTGTATTTGTAATGCTTACTGTTAATTTTTATTGTTTATTTCACCTCTGTATATTATCTACCTCACTTCCTTTGGCAATGTTAACACATGTTTCCCATGCCAATAAAATGCCTTGAATTGATATGAATTGAATTGAGAGAGAGAGAGAGAGAGAGAGAGAGAGAGAAAGAGTGTTAGACAGAGAAAGAGAGAGAGTAGACTGTTAGACATAGAGAGTGTTAGACAGAGGTAGAGAGGGAGAGTGTTAGACAGAGATAGAGAGGGAGGGTTAGATAGAGCGAAAGAGAATTAGACAGAGCGAGTGTTAGAGAGGGAGAGTTAGACAGAGAGTGAGAGCAACTTTAACCATTTGTACATCGTTACAACACTGTATATATATATATATATATATATATATATATATATATATATATATATATATATATATATATGTATAATATAACATTTGAAATGTCTTTATTCTTTTGGAACTTCTGTGAGTGTAATGTTTACTGTTCATTTGTATTGTTTATTGCACATTTGTATATTATCTACCTCACTTGCTTTGGCAATGTTAACATGTGTTTCCCATGCCAATAAAGCCCCTGGAATTGAATTGAGAGTGTTAGAGAGACATATTGTTAGAGAGAGAGAGAGAGAGAGAGAGAGAGAGAGAGAGAGAGAGAGAGAGAGAGAGAGAGAGAGAGAGAGAGAGAGAGAGTGAGAGTGAGAGGAGGTTGTACCATTCAGTACATTCAGTACACTGCTCCAGGCTAGGTAAACACCAACCCCCTAGCTTAATGCTACTCCTCACACTGTTCAAGTGGAAAGACTAACAGTGTACTGTACCCACAACAATACACAAGCATATATCTCAAAGTCTAAATAAAAGAAGCCTGGCTTAACTTGGCCTCGGAGCGCAACTGTTGGTGTGAGGCCTTAGTCTCAGGAGAATAGAACTACAGTTTACTGTCCTGTGGCTGATGTGAACATCTAATGAAGAGAATGTGGTAAGACACATTTACATTTACATTTAAGTCATTTAGCAGACGCTCTTATCCAGAGCGACTTACAAATTGGTGAATTCACCTTCTGACATCCAGTGGAACAGCCACTTTACAATAGTGCATCTAAATCATTTAAGGGGGGGGGGGGCCCTCACCCACTCGGGGGCAGTTCATACAACGCCAGTGTTGTTATTGTTGTTGTTAGAAAATGTGTACGGTGTGTATCGACGACTCGGGACACTAACATCATATGATAGGGAGAGCTAATAGATGTGGTGTACTGTTAATCTCCTCCTTCACTATTCAGGTAGTGGAGCACTGCAGTAATACAGTGGTTCTGTGGTGCGTTCAGTACAGTGTTTGCTATGTTACGTGCAGTTTGTACTGAACAACACATTTCCACAAAATGGTGTGCCCGGTTCTCCGTTCTTATTAAACAGCCTTTGAGGTACGTTTGTTCCCGCTTGGTGGGCGTGGCGTCTGGCGAGGTGTTGCTTGATCAATGTGGGTGTGACCATTTGAAATCGCAAATCTCGTGCTGTACACAATCGCTTTCTGGACCACCATAATCACACCACTATTCAACTGGTCGTTCGGTACAGTACCGTTTCCATTGAATGAAACTTTAAACACAGTTCGGTCGCACTGAACACACCGCTTACATTTTGAGCCTTCACCTTGGTGTCAACTACCTTTGTCATGGCACTAGGAACATCACAGTGAGGTCAACGCTGTTTCCCTGTTTGAGTGGATAAATTAGATGCATCACCTCGGGCTGTTGGTGAAACACTTCAGAGATTCCAAATATCCCTCTGGATTCAATCCATGCAAAGGTGCTTTTTGTTGTAAAGGGGCAATCTGTGGTAGAAACAACAACAAAAGCGAACACCCAGCCACTGTTTTGGTAAACAGATGGTGCTGGAGAAATGGAACTGCTGTTACCACCCATCAATTCATAGACAGAGCCATGGATGCATTCATGATATCACAATGATAGTTTTAACCATGTCTGGAGGCCGTACGGTGTTTGTTTACATTTACGTTGTTTACAAACATTGGAGTAAAACAAGCTTATATTTTGGTTTCTGATGTGTTACGACATTTTGAATTAAGATCATGAAGCATTGTACATTATATTCTTCAAGAATCAATGGGTATATATCATTCAGAAATCGATGTAGTAACTGAAGATTGCCCATTTAATTTACTAGTGGCAAATGGACATCATCTCAATCAATCAATTTCCCACCTCAAAGTTAATTCTTGAGGTGAAGACAATTAACTCCTAAGATGTTATGGTCACAATGTGCTGAAGACAACATTGTAAATTTGATGGAGAGCTGGAAATAGCGTTCTAATTCACTCAGCGTTTTGCAAAATAAAATATTAACCAATCTCCCATGTTCCGTCAAAAATATTGTCGTCATGAGTTTGGACACATGAAAAGAGGAATGATTCAGGTGAAGATAATAACAACTTTGTTTCATGTCACACATTCCTCCCTCATGGTCTCTCTTGGTACCATTTTTGTAAAGCTACAGAGGTGTCACTGAATGACAGATAACATGCTTAGCCTATTATATAATTCCCAGCGTAATCTCATTCACGATACAAATGAACTCAATGGGCAAAGAGAAAAATAATTGTTAACATACCTCTAATAACCATATCCATTATCCAACTAACTGGGAGATCTCTCAGTAACGCACAGCACAGACAAATACACATGCCAGTCCACTTCCTGTACTGCATACAAACATATAATTTGGAGCTCTTTGAATGCCCGGCAATTTCCCCTCATCATCTCATCACTGGTTCTTTCACAGAGAGTCAGATTAGCAACAAGGCAAAGCACCACAAAGCACGCAATAAGACCCACAGCAAAGAATTCCCAATCACTACGTGTAAATGGTATGGCAGCTTTTTCTCTCACACGCACACCCACTCATGAACGTATGCTTCCCTCAATCTCCTCTGCTTACCGTTTATATGCTTTACGTCTCATTTTCAACGGGTAAAATCACAGTATTCATGTGTCTGTGCATCCGAAGCTCTGAGCAGTAGCAGCAGTAGCGGTATGCACTATGAAATAAGCCCTCCACCAATACTGACTGGACACAGACATCAGAGCTGAATGAAGCAGGAGGGAAGAGAGATGAGTGGGAGAGAGAGAGATAGAGAGTGAGATAGATAGAGAGGGGAAGAGGGTGAAGAAAGAGAGAGAGGGGAGGTTGT